>NC_056735.1:1622739921-1623039921 GCF_019279795.1 Protopterus annectens | reverse complement strand
TCCATAGTGGCACTAAACATATGTTGAGTGGCACAGGAAGAGACTCCTGTTTCAGGTGGACAGCAGGCCTCATCTGAGCACCCCTAACAACCTTCCTGTATGCCACCTCCTCCACACTTTAGCTATGGCCATAGTCAGCAGGCACTTAAGCCCCAGTAACCACACTTTCCAGATTGATTGTCTCTCCCTCCACTTGTCCAATATCTGTGGGCTCACTGGAATGTGTAGGCATAGGCCTACTGGCTGTGTATGATGGAATTGCAGATGGTGGCTGTATGTCAACCTCAGTGTCAGATTCACCCTCTGCACCCCTTGAATGTGCCTATGTATGGCCACCATCATCATCAGAGTCTGGTGATACACTGACATCAGGTGGCAGAGGGCCCACACTTCCAGTGGCATGATCACCTTTTATGAAAATCAATGAACACAGGAAAAAATGAATACCTTCACTACTCTAATCCAATATATGCTAACAAACTAACAGTGGTGCCACTATTACAGACAGTATAGCAATACACACAGCAGGCCTGACATCACCATCACACACTAACATATTTTGTTAAATTGCTCAGCAGTACTGACATAAAAAAGTTTGGCTTACCATCTGCAGGTGAGATTCTCCTTTGCAAGCCAGATGGTCCTGGAAGAAGTTAAGGGCAATATCATCACAATTAACAGTAACACAGGGAGTAATACTTTTAGCCCTTTATATGTCCATTAACTATATTTTCAACAAGAACTTGGGTGACAGCTCCAATTTAAGCTAATCAATTAGAATGTGTTGTTAACTGTAGCAAACTTCACCCACCCCCCAAAAAAATACTTGTGACACAGAAGTAACATATCGATTTCAATTGTTTTACTATACAACAGTATTCGACCATTGAGATAACAAAGCCTACCTGGAAACTTCTCCTGGGACATGCTGGGAGTCCCTGATACTGTTGCACTGATGTCCAGTACATGCTGTTCTGCCCTCTCCTGGGAGCTGTATGGATCCTTGACAGTGGCCAAGAACTCTTCATTCATTCTTAGTAGTGGCTCCATTAGTGGCCCTCCCCCAGTAACCATCTGGTTATGGCCCACTACAGCTGCTCTTCACCATGCAGATGTGATCATGTCAATGGCCCTATAGCGCACCTGCTCATATGTCCTGCTGTGGTCACCCACGACATTCACATCATCCACAATCTGGTGTCAAATTTGCATTCTGCGTGCAATATCTCCCGATTCCCTTTCAAGCAGGAAGGCACCATGTTGCATAAAGGCATCCACTATCACCTGATATTCAGCATCAGTGAAGGGTGGTCTCTGAGGATTAACATGCCTGGGTGTCATACTCTTAGGTGAGCTAACAGGCAACCAAAGGATAATACATATAAGCATCACATAACTACGAAATAACTGTCCCCAGATAAAACAGAAAAGGTAGCCTCTCAGTATTACTCACTGGAGAAACATAAAACAGTCTAGAGATGTGAAATAAGAACAACAGGCTGGATGCAAAAAGAAGAGTAACAATAGCAACATATCCTTGTGTGTGCCATAAGCAGTAATTCAGCTCCCCCCAAAACAACAGACAGATGACCCATTTTGCTAACAAACCATCTTTAAAATGCTAAAAGTGTTATCAAATGAAGTGTCCCTGAAACATTTGTACATATTTATCACAGAGGATTCCATTTTCACATATTAGCAACCATGTATACATGTGAAATGCCTTGACAAACATACACATGGCATCAGTACACTTCTAACGGTTGCATACAGATCTGCAGTATGTAGCTGACAAAATTCAAGTATACCTTCTCAAGTTCAATAATCCTCTGTGCAGATATATCCTGAGAAATAGTGTATGTTCAGTCATCTCCACATAGACAAGTCCCTCATCATCAGTTTGACTAGCTACACAGTTGCCTTTGCATATGGTGTAGATTCAGTGCTGTTATCATGGTGAATATGCAAATGAGATGTGAATTGATTAGAATTGCTGAATCCCAAATACTTGGATCCATGTAGGAGATGTAAACATAACGCAGGCACTCCCTCAGTGTTTGTTTTAATGGATTACAATTGTGAATGATTACTGGTAGGGACAATGAAAACACAACAGCACTGGAGGCTGCCTTACATTCACTAGGTGTGTCAGGTTAGATGTAGAAAGTGCTAGCTGTAAGGTTGGAAATGTAAGTAAATAGCACATAATTCACAGGTTGTGTTCAGTAACATCCCACCCGCCCTTCATTTGTTGGCAACTCCATATGATATTATTTTCATTAATATCCTCACAAATTTTAAGGCCAATGATATAGCATGGCTTAAACATTGCATGTCTCAGATTAAGAATGACCAACCATCACAGAGAGGTAAGACAGAGCTGTATATTTGCAAGCAATAAACATAACACGTTGTGTGCATTACATCCAAAAATAATAAATGTACAAATAACAGTTGTATGGTTTCATATTACTGTAAATGATGTTGCAGTTGGCTGTATGCAGAATGATTTCAGTTCCTTGCTGCAAAGCTGTGTGTGTGGCAAAGAGGGATAAGGCACCTATCCTATGTTCTGAAGGTTTATTGGAGTGAGAGTTCAAATCCAGATCAATGTAAACATATTTCATATGGACCATCATTTTCTAGTGTGTATGTCATAGATTGATTTCATCATTTCAACTACTTGTCCTTTTTTGTCTTTTTTTCATTTTCTGTCTTGGCTTTTGAATTTTTTTACTTTTTTTTCTGGGCCAGTGTTTGCACGATGCTGCGCTTAGTGCAAACATGGGAAATAGAGATAATGAATGGTGAGTTTTGCTGTGCTTATCTTGTTTTTCTGCAAAGCATGGCAATGCGCAAACTGGGCAACTGGACCACCCAGGAAGCAGACATGAGCCAGATAGCCAAAAATAGAAAAGAGATACATTTTATTAATTCTATTGGACACCACTTAAACCCACTAAGCGGCGCTGTGTGGCAGATCTCAAATAAAGCTTGAGAATGATTAGTAAAGTAGCGAATGTCATATAACTAGTCCTGTGGCAGCAGGTGTAAGTGTATGGTTGGAGTACAGATAGTCCTGGGTTCTAGTACAGGATGTGCAATCTTTTTCTTTTACTGTTGTGATATTGCAGTTTATAGCATTTTTTAATTTATTTTATTTTATTTTTACATTTGTTAACTGGGAAAGTCCACTGGACACAGGTCATTTTTCAGTGGAGGCCCAGGGAGAAAAGCTCCAGAAATAACAAACAAATAATATATAGTATTTAGCTTATTATATCTAGAAATTACAGTCAAATTCAGTTAGACATAGTTCAGATAGCATATATGATCAGGTCAAATATAGACATAATAATACAATTAGTCAGACAGATAAAAATAATACATCATTACTAGAGTATCAAGTGAAAGAACACATCCAGAGCAATAGTAAAGCATCTACATAAAGATTATTAAGACTAAGCTAGAGACAATTTTTCATTTTTACTGTATCATCTGTATACTATACAAACCTAAAGCCTAGAACTATTAACACTACTTGAGGTGTAAGAAAAGTCAGGTAAGAGAAGGAGTGTTGATTATAGAGCAGGGGGTCTAATGTGGAGGAAGGTCTAACCTGGTGCAGTACAGGGACATAGCCAGTTGTTACTGAGATGGGTTTAGTGATTTTTTAAACTGTGTGAAGGAAGGGGTAGTAGGTATACCGCTGGATAGACCATTCCAGATTTTAGACACATAATTAGAGAAGAGGGAGTCCCCTGCTGCATTATTAGATTTAGTTACTTCGAGAAGAAATTTGTTACTGGAGCAAAGAGTCCTGTTATTAGAGTGGGGATGAAGAAGGTTTTGCAGTACAGGTTTTGTTTCTGGTTGATAAAGAATTTTATGGGCCAGAAAAAGTTGATTGTAGCCAAGAGTTGGGGGAGTTCCAGCCAGTTGAGCTGCCTTAAGGATGAGCAGTGGTGAGATCTAAATAGGGAGTCTGAGGCGACTAGCTATTTTGTTATAGCAGGAGTCAAGCTTTGCTAAGTCTGCCTTTCTAAGGTTGGTAAGAATGGGTGAGGCATTGAGGAGGGTGGAGATAAGGTGAGTGTGGGGTATGGTTGCTGTTGTTTGTATGGAAAGGAACTGTCTATTTCTATAGATGGTACCTAGCTTTTTGTGGACTTTCTTGATGGTCTGGGTGATATAAATATCAAATCCCAGATCATTATCAATCTCTACGCCAAGATGTTTGGCGAAACATAGACAACTGTTATTTCAACTTTTTTGTGGCAACAGATATAAGTGTAGGACTGCCATACACATGGTCGTGGGCCATAATACAGGGTATTCCATAGACTTTTACTGTTGTTCAACTTTTCATTATATTCACTCTCCCTTATAACACTTTAGATAGTGGAGCTGATTTTAATTTTATATATGAGGGATGAGACTCTATAATTGTGTCAGATTAATCTTCCAATTGCAATTATTGCATTCCTCACTACTTGGCACTACTGCTCTCCACTTACCATCATGCAAATGTTTTTCTTAGTTATGTGCAATCCAGTAAATGTAATAAGTGGAATTGGTAGGAGAGCATCAGTCTCCATTGCTCTAGGTATGCTAGTAGAAATGGCTGGTGGCAGTGGGGAAGGTGCCGGGTTTAGGCACAGAGGCAGGGTATCCAGGAGTCCAGGATATTTACTGAAGTCCTAGTAAAGCACCACAGCCAAAGGCTTCTGCAGGGAGACTATACTGTCTCCCACTACAAGTCTGAGGCTTGAAATAGTTTAGCTCAGGTTGTATCCAGTGCTGTTGGTATCCCTCACACTGGAGAGCAATGTAGGAGGAAGAGGGATACTCTTGACCATTGGTTGGAGAAATTTAGGACTGCAGACATCCTACAGCTGTGTAAGTATCAACTAAAGAGAGTACTTGCAAGACTTTGAAAACTGAATATAGGCAAGACTGGTATGCATAATGGCCTTCTGATCTGTTCTGTTTTTTGCCCAGCTGCCAGAGATTGGAAGTTCAATGTCTGGGTGCATGGGGCTAGATTGGAAAGACTGAGGGAAACAAGTGATATGTATGCAGAAGAAGAGAAGTGTTATTACAGCATTGAAAGTTAAAGATATATATTTTTTTGGTACTTTTTAGAGTTGTTTCAAACTGAGCATGCATATCCCAACTGTAAAAGCAAGTGTGCATGCATTAGTCTGTAACACAAAGCAATTGTAAGAGTCCAATATTAGAATGTAATTAGAGGTTGTGTGTTCAGCTACCACAATTCACAACTATATCATACTGTTATTTCTTCAATAATATTTACATTAACTTAAAACCTTGCTGTAAACTGTGATCTGTATAATTGGAACATGCATATGTGTACAGATGCACATTTCAAGGACTACTTGCAACAATCTGTAGTATAGTGTGTATTTGTTAGGAGGTTTACTTAAATTTAAAACTTAGATCATAGAGTTGTATAATTGTATTAATGCATTGGAAGTCACATATGTTGGTATTAATCTTATCTCTTTTTTCTCTCATCCCAACCCTTATCTCTCTGTTTTCATTTTCTTTATTTTTATTTTGCTTTATTTTATTTTATTTTTATTTTATTTTATTTTATTTTTATAAATATTTATTTTATTTTACTTTTATTTTATTTTGTTTTCTTTTATTTTTAAAAAATATTTTTTAGTTTTATTTTATTCTATTTATATTTTATTTTTTGTTTTCTTTTTTTTATTTTTATTATGTGTGGTTGGCAAAATGTGTCCATGTCATCCATGTGTACCACATCACTAAATGCTCCACAGCACAGCAGGGTAGGCCAGCCCCAGTGGCTCACTCTGCCGTCACTCCACTGGCTCCAGCACTGATGTCCAGCACATCTGGGAGCCAACGTGGCAGCAATGCCTTTGTTGCCCCTGCATTACCTGCACCCTCAAGTAGTCCTGCCTAGAGGCTGGTGCAGTGGTAACCTCCAGGAACAGTGTCAAAGGTGGTGATTTCATCATCCGCAGCAAGTTGCCAGGGATGGTGCATAGGACATCGCACCATTGGTGCATGCCTACACCAGATGGAGAGCCTGCTATCCCTTATGTTCCAAATGAGGAGGAGGAGAAGACATCAAGCAATCCAGCCACCTGTAGATTAAGGTAACAGTGATGGCAGTCCAGTGAGTGAGAACTCAATTCTCACTGTCTCCAAGCTTGATGGCCATGGGCCAGGGTTATCCTCACTCTCACCCCAAAGTTCCCCAAACCTTTGGTGTCTATCACTGTCCCTGTCTTTTGTCTTGTTGGTCTTGTCTATCTGCAATTTCTTCCTCATCTACCTATCTTACCTGACCCAGACATACTTACTTCCCTTCCCCAACATTCCTCTCTCTCTGAAATAAAAAATAAATGGGCACCTGTCCCTCAAAAAAATAAAATAAAATAAATAAATCATCCCACATATAGCTCAACATTTTGCACACTTGTCTTCTTGACACACTTCATTTGGTCCAATTGGCAATACAACATGATTACATTGTGGTCAGCCCTCTCTATGGAGGTGACAGTCCAAATTCAATGAATATTCTACACATTTTCAGTTTACATTGTTAAATTGATAACTATGGTTTCCTACCTCCCTGTTGCACATTTCTGGACTGCATTCCCTTTGCCCCCCCCCCCCCGCTTGCTTTCCATTTCACCACTTTCTTATCTGCACCATTTTAACACTTTTAATCTTGTCAAAAAATAGAATAATACACATTACACACATAAGTAGCAGAAAAAGCAATGGATTCCTTCACCTTTTGGGCTCCATGTTTGTGCAGAGCTGTGCATCACACACCAATGCTCAGCAACAGAGATCTGCAGCAAAGTGCTGCTGTTAGTTCTACCCAATGCCGCTTAATCGTGCTGCATATGCCAACACAGAGCAACAGATATACTATAAAGAATTCATGTCATTGTAGTAGCAATGTTTATGTAAACATATTTAAAAGAATTAGATACCCCTGGATTCGAACCCATTACCATCTGGCTCAAAAAAGAAATGCATAAATGCATTAACACATGCTTTCACAGAGTAAGTTAAACAGTAGGTGTGTTTTATAGACACAATACTAACTGTAAGACTTTGGCAAGGTGGCTCATATTTGGGCACTGTTTACCTACATGCAGATGTATATTTTGCATGTGTATGCACTTTGCAAACCATAAAATAAACCTGCTGCTCGCCACACTATGAAAAAGTAAATATTGTAATGTATTATTGATGTTTACTATCCATTTCTTGTCTATGACATGAAATTACATGTGGAAACATAACAAATTGAAGGGCCTGTATAACAATATGTCATATATTTACAATACAGCCATGTGTTGCCACCCCCCCCCCAAGCACTGCAACCCTGGTGTCTCAGTACTTTTTCCACACATATATCACCTACACTACAGAAAGTAATATCAAATGTTGTGTTATATGCAATGCACATCAATCTGGTAACATGCAGAACTACAACTATTGACCCATAAGCCTAAAAAGCCTTATCTGCAAGGCTAGGGAAGGAATCAGCATGGACCTTTTCCACAGGGACCTAGGTGACCTTCAGCACACTTGACTCAACCCATTTTGTTTTTGTCAAGGGTAGATCTTGCTTATTAATCCTTGTGGGCTTCTTTGATACTGACCCCGAGGTTCTGGGATAACAGGACATACCACCTGTGTTGGGTTATCCAAGGCGTTTGACACAATCCTCATTCATGTCTCATAGTGAAGATCTCCCATCCAGGAATTAAGCTGTACATTACTAGATGGATTGTCAACTGGCTCACTGACAGAGCACAGACTCTTAATGTTGGGGACTGCACCTCCACCACTAGCTCACTTACCAGTGGAATACCACAAAGATCTGTACTGGGCCCTCACCTGCTTGGAAACTACCTCTCTATATCCCAGGCAATGGTAATTGGCCTGTGGTTTACCAATTTTGCAGATGACTGTTAACTGGACACAGTCATATAGAGTCTTCAATGATGGTAACATATTACAGAACGGGCTGACACAGACAAATGGTTGGCGGCAACCTCATGGACTAAAACTTATAGCAAATAATGCCTCATTGTCCCCTTTGGCAATAAAGTACTCCTGCTAATTATGATATACATAGCACCCCTCTAAGCTCAAACACAGTGTTGTGTGAGTTGGGAACACATGCTATTAGCAATCTACACATTCATCACTATGTGTCCATAGTGGTCACACACACATTCTGCATTGCACACCTCATACATATGGACATCACATCCAAGACCAGGGAAGACAATGCTCCCTTCTGTTGGCACATCACCAGACACCTGCAACAATGGGAGAAAACATATAGGTTTGTGACTGGGAGACTCTGGGGCCTACAAACATGACATATATGGAAAGAATGAAAGAGCTGTCACTGTACTCAGTATCATGCAGGCTGCTGAGAGGTGAACTATGGATGGCCTACACAATAGTCTCAGACCCCGCCCTACTGGAAATGCTAGACATTTGCAAATCAAATGGCACAAGAATAACTTGCTCCAAGGTTCTCATCCTAGCCTGTGACATAAACAGAATATGCTAGGAAGACAGATTTAGCCCCAGCAATTGACACTCCTCTGTAATGCGCTTCCACAGCATGTGAAGTAATGCTCTTCAATGACTCTGTTCAAAGGTATCCTCGACAACTGGTTGGGTGATTGTAAAGCCACCTGTGGGGTGGCACCTATGTCTCTCTTGGGCAGGGCCAGTTGGTGCTGTTCACAAAAATCCCTGTGTTTACAATGATCATCTAACTATGCTCAATAAGGGTACTTGTGTTTTTACATAGCTAAGCTTGTAAATTCCCTAGGGCCATTAGGCTAGTAGCCTCCTATGAACCTATGAAAACATACAGGCCTCCCAACATTTTGTGTCCCACATGCCCTGCTGATGTCATCTCCAATAAGTTGACCTGCACTCTTGTGAAAGTTAGGCCTGTGCTATGGTGTATGTAAAGTACTGTGTTCTGTAGTCTGTGTACTTAGATAGGTAAGGGTTTTGTTCTCACTGCAGTTAAGTGTGTGTGTGTGTGTGTGTGTGTGTGTGTGTGTGTGTGTGTGTGCATGTATGTGTGTCTAGACAGAAGAGCAGAAGGGTGTATCATACAGTTACTGCTCCAATGCCATGGATTGACATTATTTTCATACTTGCACATGCCTGCACACCCATTTCATGCAGGCCTCCCAACATCTTGCCTCCCACATGGCCTGTTGATGATATCTAGTATAAGTTGACCTGCACTCTTGTAAAAGTCAGACTTGTGCTGTGGCACTTGCATACATTATTGTGTTCTGTAGTTCATGTACTTAGGTAAGGGTTCTGTTCTCACTGCAGTCAACTGGGTGTGTGTCTATGTGGTACACACACTTGCTTAACATTACAGAAAGCAATTTACACTATGTGAGACACTGCTGATGTCATCAGTTATAAAGTGTTGTCTGAGACATTCCAAGTACGGCTTCTGCTATGCTGCTTGCATAAAGCATTGAGTTCTGTAGTCTGTGTACTGGGATAGGTAGGGGTTCTATTCGCAGTGTGTTCAAGTGTGTGTGTGTGTGTGTGTGTGTGTGTGTGTGTGTGTGTGTGTGCTTTTGCTTGACATTACAGAGAGGATTTTACATCAGTAAATAAAGTGTTGTCTGAAACACTCCAAGTCAGACATGTGCCATGGCACTTGCTTAAAGTACTGAATGCTGTACTATGTGTATTTAGGTTGGAATTCTATTCTTACTGCAGCCAACTGTGTGTGTGTGTGTGTGTGTGTGTGTGTGTGTGTGTGTGTGTGTGTGTGTGTGTGTGTGTGTGCATGTATGTGTGTGTGTGTGTGTGTGTGTGTGTGTGTGTGTGTGTGTGTGTGTGTGTGTGTATGCACTCTTGCTTAACATTAGAGAGCATTTTACACTCACCAACATTTAGAACACTGTTATTAGCATATTCTCCTCAACAGACACTGCTGATATCATCAGCAATAAAGTGTTGTCTGAGAAACTCCAAACAAGACTTCTGTTATTGTACTTGCATAAAGTACTGAGTTCTGTAGTCTGTGTAGTTGTATAGGTAGGTGTTCTCATCTCAGTGCAGTCAACTGTATGTGTGTGTGTGTGTGTGTGTGTGTGTGTGTGTGTGTGTGTGTGTGTGTGTCTGTGTTTGTGCTTTTGCTTGACATTAGAGAGGGGATTTTACATCAGCACACGGAGCACCATTATTACCCAATTCTCCTCAACATACACTGCTGACATCATCAGCTAAAAAGTGTTGTCTAAGACACTCCAAGCCAGACTTGTGCAATGGTGCTTGCGTAAAGTACAGAATTCTGTATTCTGTGTATTTAGATAGGTAAGAATTCCATTATTATTGCAGGCAGCTGGGTATTTGTGTATGGAATCTTGCTTGACATTACAGACAGCATTTTACACCAGCAGGTAGGACATTTTTATTAGCATATTCTCCTCAACAGACACTGCTGATGGCATCAGCTATATCAGATTTGTGGATATGCAGTACTCCCATCAGGGCAGGGCCAGAGACTGAATTGGAGGCCAGGCAGATGTCACCTCATCCTATGTGAAACAGATCACAGTCACATGGCTTTTAATCTATGCACATACATCATGGCATGGTTTGTAACATACAAAAGAAAGCAATATACTCTGTTAGTGTTCTGTTGAGGTTTGAGTACAGTGCTGTCATACAGTCCTAAGATCTGAATACAATGGTGTGACTTATGATGTGTACAACATTGGCTTTCAATACCAGTGTCAACACTTGGTGGTCAATATTCAGATTGCTATCTAAATGTGTTCCCAGTGCTTGCATCACAGCATAGCAGGACTGTTGTTAATGCTGTGATTAACTAGACTTTCCACTTTTCAGATGGAGAACATAAAAAAGGCACATATCTGCATTTATCTGTAGATCATGTGCCTTTGTCACCAATCTTTGTCTGTGTTACCTCCTCCTGTACTATGTTATCCTCAATGATTGCATCCAACATGCAAGAATCAGTAAAACTGGTAAGCCAGAGGCCATATACTTTAGCCTGAATTGTCGAGAAATAGAGTTCAAACAGTGAAGGGCCAAGCACAGATCCCTGGGGTTTGCCAGTGGTGAAAGCTGTACTGGTACAGGTTGATTCATGAACTTTAACAGTATGCATTCTGCGGTGAGCTAATTGGATACCCATCTAGTGATGTAAGGATTAATCCTAAGCTGGGTGGGTTTATCAATGATACCTTCATGGGGGATTGTGTCAAAACCATAGGCCAGATCACAATAGCCAATATGCACTGTCTTACCTTCAGCCAGGCCTATCACATGGAATCACTAGGCTGTGACAACATCACAGATCACCTATGGCATGACTCTGGATATATACCTTCCTGATACAGTTGAATATGCACTTCAAAACACCCTCCACATGGACTATTTTCCCATAGATGGGTATACATCATCATGCATCCATCTGAGTTGGGGGGACAGCACCTGCTGCATGCATATATAGCGACATCCTGACTCTCCTCAACTGTGAGCTAGACCAACATTTCATCATGGACCTCTTCTAAATGGACACTAGTAATATTCCAGCGGTGTGTAACAGACTTGTGTGTGTTGTTAATGCTAAATGATGTCTGTCACATCTGACTGAAGTCCTCAAAGAGGTCATTGAGGGCATGCATGCATGATAACAACAGTATCATCTTATGGAACTTGACCAGGTTAATGCATTTGACAGAAATGCACACTGAAGCATTCAATCTACATTGTCATATGTGGCCATAAATAGGTATATCACCAAATGGGTAGACCAGTGTATCACATACATGGCATCTCACTATGTTGAAATGTGTGAAGTGACCTATATCTCAGGTCCAGTGATCAGGTCTATACATCAGGGCTGTCTGCTAGGCCCTTTTCTATCCATTATGTAAGTAATGGACATCACAGATGACATACACTTCCTGTGTACAAACAGCTGCCTGAAAGTCTACAGACTGTGGGCAATCATTGACTCCAACTATGATATTAGTATAATACATACAGTATCAACACATACCAAAAATTGCTACCACAGCCTTGACAACACCTGCAATGATAAGAAAACATGGGGGGATTTGTTAAGTCAGGAAAACAAACACACAATCCAAGTAAAATGTGGACATCACACCCTATAATCAAACCAATAAGTATGTGACCCATATTCTGGGGTACATGGTAAGTGCAACATCCACCAGCATGTGGTCACAGTGCTGGCTACTCCCTGGAATGTTGTACAAGTACTGGGTATGTGAAGAATATTCACATCAAAAGCCATAATGCCTTCATAGTTGCTAGCCTTCATCACACCAATAACTGAGTGCAATGCACTGCAGCCTTATTCATGTACACCCCTACAAATCTTCCAGTGATGTGTAACTGAAGTGTACTCCCTTTGTCACAATGAGCCATCACACAGATTACTGGTAATACCTAGGTATTCTTTTGTGGAATATACATGACTGTCTGATGATGTGGAACACCAATCAAGTTGTCACAGTCAGCCATCACACAGTTTACTGGTCATACCTAGGTATTCTTTTGTGGAATATACATGACTGTCTGATGATGTGGAACACCAATCAAGTTGTCACACCAGATGCATTTGTGCTACCTGTTCTGCTGAAGCACACACTACATACATAGGTATATGACAACATTAATGGCATGTATATTATTTGTGACAGTGTGGATTGTGCCATCTATATATATTCCATGCACACCAGTCATCTAGCCTGTATTGATTGTAATGCCGCATACAAGTATAGCAGTGTCCCTCAAAACACCTCCAGCAGATATTACAGTGCCAGGGAAATGTGCATGGTTACCCTCATAGAGTGTGGATGTATAATAATAGTTGTTCAAGTGTATTTGTGCAGACCCATCTCTTAACACTCTAAATTACATATGTATGTAAGAGGCATGGGATTACTGGTGGTATTATTTTGATATTGTCCATAATTGTGTTTTTTCTTTTAATGTTTTTCATGAGCCTTTACCTGTGCCCCACTTGCTGAAGACCTATGCTGATGTTACACTCATATTCAGGCATATACTTTTGCACAACTTCACAATATGTACCCTACACCAATTGTATGTCAGATCTCTGATAGATATCCTTTGCAGTATTCATGTAAGGATGCTTATCTCACACAGATATCCTCCCCGTTATTATGTCACCTTGTGAGACAGTTGCAAACAACACATTTTCACTGTACAGTCTCTACTTTACTGTATAAGTATGTGATCAGTGTTGCTGCTACAACCATCTTCCATTGACATGCCCTCATCTGGTGTACATTTGGTTGTTTCACCTGCCCTCTTTCCCTGTGTTCATTCCTACAATTCATGTGTGTGTCCCTATTCAATATACACACACTCCCCCTGAGTGTTCATTTTACATGGCAGTCCATGTACCATTACAGATCATTTACACAGCTTCAGTACAGAATGCTAGGAATGGTATATTACCATACTCTGCACTGGTCCTGTACTGTGTTTGGACCATATACTTTGATTTCATACCTGTCAACTGTCCAGATATTCCCAGGATGTCTAGATGTGTTGCTTATCAAATGTTTGGCTTTCTGCCATATCACTGTGATGATCTCAGGACTGATGTGACTCAATATTACATATATTTGAGTTCATACCTCTCAGCTGTCCTTATTTTTGCAGAATGTCCAGTTTTTGTCTCATATTTTTGATAATTTCCTCATAAAATGTTGGTTTTCTGATAAATCATTGGCATGTCATTGTGGACTGAAGTCAGAAAATAATGAGACATTTGAGTTTCAAACTTCATGCTTCTGTAAAACCTATTATTCTATCAACTTTCTAAGCTTGTGAGAGCAATATTAAAATCTGTCCATATTTTTGTGCCTTTGTCCCGCCAATGTTTATGGCTTTGTCCAGATTTCTTGCTCTAAAAGGTCGAGAGGTATGTTTGAGATTCATTCTACCACATTTCTATGAGACATCTATGCCAAATATGTCCCTATTTCTGGTTAATGTCCCCGTAATTATGTTGGCATTTGTGCAGATGTGTTGAACTAAGAGACTGAGAGCTACCTGTGAAGCCCTGGTGATCATTGTGGCATACCGCGCAAAACCATGGACCATAAGTGCTCTGCTTTAAACAGGATTGCTGTATGTATTCATCTTACATGATTTCCTGGCCAGCATCACTGTTGCCAGCCACAAAACCTCACTTAGATGTGGCACATGGCCTGAATATGCATTGCGTGGTGGTGTGCACTGCTGCTCAATGTGCACCACCGCTCACATATGTAAACTCTGTGAAGGCTTCACGGGGAGCCTACACAGAGTTTATTGAATCCCAGGGACTGTGTATTGTCACACTTTCCAAAGCAAATGCAAATAATCAACCCTTAGTGATTGTTGTAATCTTCTTACCATACACAATATTACATTTTACAGTATTTAATGCAAACAAATTGCTGAATTTTGTTGATAAGCCCTGCCCCTTGAAATTTTTCTTAAAGTTGAAAAATTCTGACATGACACCCTGAAACAGTGAACTGCAAATCCTCACAATCTGCATTAGGGTATAAGCCACTATTTTTTCATGCCAAGTTCAGCAACAAGGTAGTCTTTTATCCTTGTAAGACAATTCATGAGCTATGTCTCACAGGTGGAACACCCTCCACTCAAATTAACACATATCATACTCTACTAGTGAGACCACAATGTAAGTGAAGTAGCTGTTCCTCTAAAGAGGTATGATAATGTTTACTACCCAGAATGCTTTGTTGGTATATGCATCATTTTGTAGGTGTGGTCATAAGGCAAAACTGACCTAACAGTGAAGCGAAAGCATCCAAAACATGCCATCATTTTTGCTTTGTTTTCAAACTCCGTGCAGCTTTAACATCATGAGTATATATAGAAATGAACTGTAAAACATAGATGCATGGAATGTATGGCAATATGTTTTAAATGGGTGCTTATATAATACTCAAGTACTGATAAAGCGTTTGAGCTAAATCAGTTTATGATCTCTATTCTAAAATTAACAAGGCTTATTTTTAATAACATTAGGAAGTTACTATGTATATAAAAAGAGAAGAGAATGGCAATTATTTATTTTTCTTTTGGGAACGGTACTATTGAACAGAAAGATGAATCATTATAAATGTGTATGACAGAACGGTGTCTTTATGTTTAGTTTCATTCTGGCTTTAGTCTGCTGCGCCAGCACTAGAATCTGTCATGTCTATGTCTGCCTCAGAGCTATCGTCAGTTTAGTTTCATTCTGCTTCAGGTTACTACCAACAAAGGTGAAATATTTCCATAATTAAATTATTTTTAGTTTCCTCCAATTATAGTTACATATTAAAGTTGTATGCAAAACTATTTCCATTCTAGTCTCTGTGGATGGTTATTTTTATCACTGGTGAATGCCCCTAAGTCAAAAAATGAAGAATTTCTGCCCCCATTACTGCCCTGTGTATCAGCTAGAGCCCTACTCCTATATAATTGTTTAGGATACCTCTGGGTTTAACATACTCTGTTATCATAGTGGGGTAATCTGACTTCTAGCCATGCATAAAAATAATTTCCATCTTCTTGCCATGATTTATGTGTTAGTTAAGCACCACACACTTACACATTAATGTTACCACACTGTCATCTAAACATGACGTTCATCATGTTTTTGCCATTTAACTTTATTTTACTTGCATTTTGGGATTCCAAAGTCAGGAGTAATGTAATCACTCTAGCCCATGTACACTTTCGTGTCCTTGCAGGTTAATATGTGTATATCCCATGGGCCTCTACTCTAGGATGTTTGGGTGGGTCTTTCTTGTATATATATATATATATATATATATATATATATATATATATATATGTATATATATATATATATATATATATATATATATATATATGTGTGTGTGTGTGTGTGTGTATGCACGTGTCTTCTGCAATGGATGCAAGATGCTGTTAATTTACACAGTACTAGACAGCATAAATGTAACATCAATCATTTTCATTGCAAGTTACTGTTTTTATTAATAATAAGAATATTTTATATATACATACACATGCACCCAGACACACAGATACACACACAAAATATATTGATTATAGTAGTTTCTGTATGGCTTGGCCTTGGCCCAAAAATCCTGCATGACTGAGCAGTATCATCTGCTGTTACCTAGCATTATGTCTTTTTTCTGACATTCAGGAACTTGCCAATTAGATCTGCCTCACACAAAGTATGGGGACCTTGCTGTGATATAAAGTTAGCAGCAATCGTTGAAGTCAGCTTCTGTGATGTAAGGTTAGTAGAATTCTCAGCAGTGTGTTCCATATGTGTTCTGCAGTATACTGTGTGACTGATAATTAGAGATCTCTCACTTAACTATGCTCTAGGAAACTCGAATATTTTGTGTAATCACCAAAAATAACATATCTCAGTCTGCAAAGCTGAAATATACCCAAAACACAGCCACATCTAAATGTATTCATAGTATTTTCTGAAGGACACAAAATCACAACTATGTAGGATATTGCACTCCATACTCTCCCTCTAACCTTAACTCCACTTTTAACCCAAAAGCCAACCAAAACCCTAACCTTAAATCTGATCCCAGACCTAACCCTAAGTCTTGGTACTTGATCCTAGCCTTAAACTTAATTCTAACCCTAATGTTAGCTATAAGCCTATTTCAGAAATTTAACCAGAATTAGGACCCCAGACCCTACTCCTAAGACTGTTGTATTTTGCAGATATTACAAAATAACACTTGAACAGCTAGCTTTTCATTCAGTGTGACATTTGATTAACCCAGATTTCATCATTTGGCATTGACAAAATGTTTGCATAAAAATTAGCAATGTTACTTTAGATTCCCACATAGTTTGTGTAACATTTCTCAGAAAATATCATTGATGGTGACATAATAACAACCCTGTTCACCAGGAAAAATTGCATAACAGAACATTGGTGAAAGGAGTAAAAATTGCACTGATTATTTGTCATTTAAGTGTCAAGTCAGAATTCCAGGTTTAGTTATATACTAAAATGTTTACTTTCTGTAAGTATACAATGCCAACCATTGAACTAAGGGCAACAGTAATTTTCAACTTCTTGATTTAATTTCAGTTGGTCATTTGTATACCCACACTGAAATTCATCACCAACAAAATTGTCCAGAATAACAAGAGGATTTAAATATTAAAGCTATATTTGTAGATCATATCCAAAGTGACAAAGCTGTCAGAGCATGTATACCAGTACGATGGATGAAAAAAGGTCTGCACTTAGCATTTATGTATGGCTGTCTGATACTGCTGCTCCAGGCAGCATATCCTGCATTATTAGTAACTGACATACACCAATGTTTTACTATATATTACTGCCCTTAATATTGTTTGTTACATCAGGAAAGGGGGCTGGTATTCCTTTAACTCCCTGCTGCCTTTTTAAAAACTGAAAAACACTGGAGGTTAAGAGGGAGCCTGACTAGACTATAGACTGCATCTATTTTTTAAATAACTGAGCACGCAGGTAGTATGTAATATAAACAACATATTTTGGGCTTCCATGGAGCAGTCCTGTGCAAGTCTGAACTCTAAGAACAAAGTTAAGGAGAGGTACGTATAGTAAAGCATTGCTTAAATCTATCTTCAAGAAACTGTCATACTCTCCATCTTCAGAAATGAAGACCCCCCCCCCCATACAATAGTGGGTTGGCTCAACATCAATGCCTAAGAAACAGAGTTTGGTGACAAATATTCTCACTGCCTCAGTGAGATCACTGTCTTGATTTCAGAATTTGCAAAGGACAAGAAAATTAACAGCTGTTTACCGAAATGGTAAATAAGCCTAAGTCTGGAAAACGAGTTTGTAAAAAGAGAACAAGTTGTGCCACTTCCTCAGCCTTTCTTTCTAATTCCTGATTATTTGTTAACCATACAGCTTCAGTTTTTTTACTTACATACCTGTCTCATCTCTTTGGTTGTGTCTTTTGGCTTTTCCCGGTTAGGGGTCGCCACAGCGGAACTCCGGTCCGCTAATGATTGGTAGTGGATTTTTGCGTACCGGGTTACCAGCCCTAACTCACAACCTTCAACGAAAGCATGCCCCATTCATGTATGCCTCCACACAGAAGACGCTCTAGCTGAGAATCAAACGGGACAACGTCTTGCTGTGAGGCGACAATGCTACCGCAGCACCAGCACCGCAGTATTACATACCTGTCTCATCTCTGATTTTTGTTTATTGGCCACTGACTCACCTATAAGATAATGTATCAGAGTCAGTAAATCAGTTAGCGTCCATGTTTGTTACTTTGAATAGCTTTAGAAATTAGGTTACCAGACATATGATTTGCTTTGACAACAAACTTGACAGCAGCAATAATACATACTGAAGCCTGCTGAGGCCCCATTAAAAGTATTGTTTACAGCTATTTCTGTTGCATAGGTATGCTTTACATTTTTTTCTTCACTTGCCTGTATCACTTTTACATCCCACCTTACACCAGTGCTGCTGCAAATTTTGAAAACACATTTTGGTAAGATTATTTAACAGTAAATGCTTTACTTCTTTTGAGGAGTTAACGAAGTGTATGTGCACATGCTAACAATGATTGAGTATTTTGTTTTCCTTCATATGTGCACATCTGTAAAGGTTTCAGATCAGCCCTTCAATCAAATTTACAAATAAGTATATACCTAAATAAATGGTTTAATGATATATGGAGTACCACATTTAATGCTTTCTAAATCAAAATCTTACCTGTTATTCTTTTAACTTAAGTCAATATTCAATTCTGTTATGGTGCATAAGATTATATCACCCCAAAGAATGTTTACATGAAGTAGAAACAGGAAAGAAAATTTTAACAGCAACTTGCTAAGCTAAAATGCCTGATTGTGAGGAAATTAGTTTTTGAAATATGATCCAGTACTGTGGATAAATGTCTCATTTATACATCAGAAGCCATTCAAATGATAACATGATTTAAAGTAAACACTTTCACTATGAAGCAGTGGATTATGATTTTGGGAAAAAATGAAAAATAAACCAAATGTAGCTGTTAGCATTAAGTAGCTCCAGTTCAGGAGATCCTCGCTCAGGTGTCCGTTAAAGGAACACTTTACTTAATAGTGTTTTTAAATATAAAACCCAATATTTCAATTACCAGTGATAGTCCTACTTGAGTTTAGAGTGTGGAGAAATGAATAACACCAATTTTCTGTTACTGATATTTAATTATTAGGATACTTTTCACTTTGGTGTGCTAAATGCACTTGATTTGTGTACCTAATTGAGCTGGGCTAGTGGGAGGAGCCATGCAGAATTTGTTATTGAAGTATTTATCTCTGACCTCTTTTTACTGCAGTAATTCTACAAATTAATGTTTACAACTTAACTGACAATGCATACAGGTTCACTTTCTTTTGGGAAATATATTTGCACAGTACTTTTCAGAGAATTTATGCAAATATGTATATTTATATGTACTTATCTGTATCATAGTAGAACATACACTTTACATTTCATTAGAAATATAATGAAATATTTCTGGATTGATATAACAAATAGGTAGTAAGCTGCCCTAAAATTATTGCTGAAATTATAAGTAAAATCAAGCTAATTTCCACTCAGTGAAGTGACTTTAGCTTTACCAAATTAATATGCTTGTTAATGTACACCTTAACTCCCTTATGCAGTTTCCTTAACACTCTCTGACACGAGGGAATTGCCCCCCCCCCCTTCCTAGAAAAATATTCATCACACATATCTTTAAAGTTGTACCTCAAATATGACCCAGAATTAATGATTTCTAACCTGAATTTCAGTTCATGAGAAATGCTTTGAATGATGCCTTTTTGCATTACTGTATGCTGATAGCAATTCTCTTTGGAATATTGGCCAGCATAGTTTTCTACATAACAGTTCTTTTGGCTGATTGATTTCTACAAACCAATTAGTCTGGCATAGGATTATGTGAGTTTCAATAGTCACAGCATATTTAGATCTGCTAAAAGGCTTCAATTCCAGACTGTAACAATTAATTAGAAATATATATATCTTGTTACATAAATGTTAGCTTTGTTGTGGAAATAAACTATAATTCAAACTAGCTAAAACTCAAAAAAACTCAAAACTAAAAAGTAAAAGAAAAAAAATGGAGATACAAGGTCATTCACACAAGTTGGTATAATTACCTAAGTCATACCACAGGTAGGAATGTTGGGTACACTTCTGCTTAATCACATTTTTTAAAACTTTCTGAAAAATGGCAATTGGGTTTAAAGATAGGCTGATGATTGTATAATTGATGTATTTTACACATATAGAACTTATGACCATAAAATATACCTAAGACTATTCCTTAGTAATGTTAGCTTATGGGCCTGAAATCTATGCCAAAAAATTGAAATTTATGCTATTTGGTATAAAACAATTTAATGAACCATTCTATAATTAACTGACATGATTTAGATGTTATACAGGAATTTAAATACTTGAGACTAACAATTAAGAATAATGCTAATAAATCTTTTGGCCTCGTGTTTAGAATATTCTGTCTTCATTCAATGCACTTGAACTGGTTAATCTCCTGAAAATGCATAACTTCATAGATTCATAAATATTCCAAGGCCACTGAGTCTCATGACCTTTCTCACCTTGCTAGTACGATCCCTAACATAGTCACTTCTTTCTCCAGGATGCCCCTACTGGTCAGTCATGGAATAAATTTGTGTATACTGATACAGTCATCTGTGTTAGGTTTAAAGGATAATAATAAGGTGTACTGCTTAGCATGCAGTAGAAGTTTATTCAGACGTTTGGGAAATGCTGGGGTTATAAGTCTTTTCTTCCATTGTGGCTAATTTTCCTGTTGGTGAAGATTTAGGGGCTCTGGATCTAGTATTCATGGAAATATTGGAATTTTGAAGAAACAGGAGGTCTAGGGCAATTGCATCTCTAGTGCCACCATAAGTAAGACAGGGATCTCCCCTTAAAAGTCAATAAGACACTGTAAACAAAGATAGAACTTCCATCCTCTTCGTAGCTCAGGGACCTTAGTTCTGGGATCTTTTCAGTTAGGAACTTGGCTCTGTTCATGTACCAATCCAGGTTAGTCCATACCCTTAACCTAATATACTATCCACAGCTGTATCCACCTCTGCACTGCAAACTCAGCAGCAAAATTATAAACCTATTTTCCTCTACTACTGTCCACAACAGTTTCACCTCTCTACCACTAAAATAATAGCTAAATCATAAACTTTCTATTCTCCTCTACCCCTCTCATCTTTTTCTCCAGGGAATTAACACACCTCTTCTTCATATAGACAACAAAATATTATTATTCTCTGATTTTCATTCTGTCATGTAATATACTGAATTTGCTCTACATCTCTCAGACATACAAAAAATTTGCTTGGGTTTTATTATCTTCTCTTAATACTTGTATCATATTGCATTTTTGTAAATGTATTTGTTATATATGTGATGTATTTTTAACTTAAAAATGTTCAAAATGTGTTTAGGACAAAATGTTTATCATTATCCTAATGTACATCGTGATGTTTACTAAATATGGAGCTTTTCTAACTGGGCCTCCACTGACAAAGGACTTGTGTCCAGTTGAACTTTCCTGGTAACCAAATGTAAAATAAAATAAATAACTTAAGAACCTTTGTGGTCTTTCTAATTGTTTAGTGAGATACATACCTCTCAACCTCTTAGAGCAAAAAATCTGGACAAAGCCTAAAATGATGGGGGGACAAATAGGGACAGATTTTAAATATTGCTCTTACAAACATGGAAATTGATAGAATAATAGGTTTTGCATTAGCATTAATTTTCTGAAGGGTGTGGAGTCTTAAACTCAAATATTTGTCATTATTTAATGACTTCAATCCTCAGCTATTTGCCAGAAAGGAATAGATTTTAGGAGGAACACACCAAAAATATGAGGCAAAAATCTGGACATTCTGCAAAAATATGTAGAGTTGAGCTGTATCATACATCGCAAAGATGGCATTGTACTTGATAACTGCTCTGCTCAGTATAATGGGGTGATTACCTCTTTTCACCTTGATAATACATCTTTGTCAATTAACTTTGCTTAATAAAAGTATTTCCCTAGAACTATTGTTACATGATGGTCAAAAGAGAGAGAGCTATCAAAATAAGTACCTAGGTCCATAACTATATTTTCATTTTGTGGAAATGTGTTGTCTTGACATTTTGATGAGAGGAGGCACTGTCTACCAAAAGTGATGGTGCTACACTTTTAAGTGTTTGGTCTGAGCAGATTTTAGTGCAGCTAGAGTTTAGTTGGCAGAGTTCATTCTGGAGGATTTTGGTGTAATAAGGTGTTGCAACAATCTTCAGTTTGCAATCATTTGCAAACTTTGTTAGCCAGAAGTTTTGGCTCTCTGCTCAGAGATCTGAGATGTAAATACTAAAAATGAGTGGTCCCAACATAGAACCCTGTGGGACACTGCTGGGTCACTTTTTTCATGAGACTCCTACAACCTGCATTGTGTGGGTTCCACCTTTCAGCAATTTTGCTATCCATCTTACCTAAAATGGGGTAATTTTAATGCATTTAGACTTTGCATGATGCCAGGATGGACAATTATATCAAAGGTCTTAAACAGATTAAGATATGCTGCATGCACTGTCTCACCACCATCTACAGCCACTGTAACCCTTTCAAAGAAATTTACCATAGTAAATGGACAGGAATACCCTTCACAAAACCCATCTGTCAGGGATCACTTCTTACAATATTCTTCACATCACATTTTATGAGGTCAATTATAATGCATTCCCTGGCTTTACAGATAAGGCTTATATGGCTGATTGGACTGCAACTATCCAGGTCAATTGTAAAGCCAGCATTATGGAGGTGCATCACCACTGCTGTGCACAACTCATCAGGGAAAAAAAACAATAACTAAACTTAATTTAAACAATTTGAGGAGTGTGTCTGCAAGGGCATGTTTAAGCTCATTAATTAAATAAGCAGGTATTCTGTCAGGTCCCATGGAGGAAGTATTATTGTCTTTTTTTAGCGCTTTCAGTAAATAATCTTTTGAGACAATTAGGTGAAGAAAGGAGACCAGATATTTCTGAGCTTTGAACATAAGTCTCAGGGGTGAAATTAGCACTAAATATGTTCACAAGGATATTGACTATGTCAGTTGGCTCAGAATAGGAGGCCCCATTATGAATAAGTTCTGAGTAATGTAGTGTATTGTTTTTTTAGTTTTCTAACATAGCTAAAGAAGGATTTATAATCATGCTTGGCTTCAGAGGCCAGTCTAAGATCATGGGCTCTTTTCTTGGTCCTGATAGTGTTCTTCATTTTCGTCAGTGCTTTTGAAAGTACCCTGGAGAAGATGAGTTATGTCTCTACTAAATAATTTAAGAAATTGTATAGTTTATTTATGGTAGTGGACCACCAAGGTGGTTTGTTTTTGAATTTAATGCGATACCTGATTCTGGTAGGGACTGCTAGTTATATGCATTTTTTTTCCCAAATTAGTTTAAAATTCCTTAGTGAAGCTTGCCGTATTAAAATCTGGGAATGTGCGCTATTAAGTGAATTTTGATGTTTTGTCATGTGTCTTTGGCATGTTTGTAGTCCTTAAATTCAGTAGGATTGCTATAGGATCTTTTGGGAGTTTAAAGGAGAAAGCCATGAGGTTATGGTCATACCTCACTAGAGAAGGAGAAACTGTAGAAGTAGTGCAAGAGATGACCATATTTTTAAGAATCAAATCAAGAATGTTGTGCCATCTAGGAGATGTATTTTACCAGCTGCTCAAGGGAAATTGTGATTATTAAGTCTAGTAACTTTGGGGCATGTCTTACATATCCTACGCTGTAGGTATAGATGTCCCAATGCATTGAAGGGTAGTTAAAATTAAGTTGGATTTTTGATCATTTAGAACACTGAGGGATCTTACATAGTCATCAGGGGACAAAGTAGGTGTGCTGTAACAAGCGATTAATTGATAATGAATCCTACTTAGAGTGATCTGTAGTTCACTGCGTTCAGATTGTGCATCCCATGGGATCTTCCTGGTGGTAATATGTTTGTTGACAAGTATGGAGACTCCACCACAGTTGCCACTGGGTATGAAAGCAAGACAATTATGATTTACGTGTCCAGTAGTGCTTATTTCTTGCTGTCATTAAAATGCACAGTACTGGTGCAATCCCTACAATAGGGAAATGCATGTATACACACACACACACACACACACACACACACACACACACACACACACACACACACACACACACACACACACACACAGAAGCACAAACACTCACACACACACACACACACACACACACACACACACACACACACACACACACACAAAGTAAATACACACTCTCCATAGTGATAGTCAGTAATGATGTGAATGTAGATCTTTTATGGAAAGGAATGCAATCTCTTGTTATTTCTTTCTAGTCTGGTATAGCAGTCTTTTGCCTGAGTTCATATGGCTGCAGGCAAAAATTTCTAAGTAACAATACAGAATGCAATGTGGGGTCATGAAATGTTAACCTGTCCTTTGCACACAAATGTAGATTATATTCATGCCTTGTTTATAAGACATGTTACGGGAGTCCAACTATCACAGTGATTACATGTAGTAAAAAATGGCTAAATTAAAAGTGTAAAGTAAAGCATATAAAACATTAGTACTAATTATGAAATGACAAGTTTGCCATGACCACATTGAATTTTCATCAAAATAACTTGATACAGCTGTTTGTCAAATCTGAGAACATCCGGAAAGGTCAAAAACAAAACAGCATCATAACATGAGTTTTTATTGAAAAAAAGTCTACTGATTTGTCTTTGAAGTAATTAAGTCATGATCATCATAAAAACTCACAGTTTTTAAAATCACCAGAATGTAGGCAGCTAAAACAACTCAATAATTTTGTGATATATAAGTATGAACAAAGTTGTAGTGCTATGTCAATATATCTGCTGGAAATTATATCTGGCCGAACCTTTATAACTGACTGTAGGTTTATGTTTACTGGAGTAGTTGAAAAAAATCTAAAAATCAACAGCATCTTATAATTCAAACTTCATTTCCGAATGACATCAGAGAAATATTTGAATATGAACCATTTTAAAGTTGTTGTTGTTGAGTTTTTCGGCTTTTCCCGGTTAGGGGTCGCCACAGCGGAGCTCCTGTCCGCTAATGATTGGCAGAAGATTTTTACATGCCAAGTTGCCAGCCCTGATGCACAACCTTCAACGAAGGTATGCCCATTCACGCATGTCTCCACACAGAAGACGCTCTAGCTGAGAATTGAACAGGACAACGTCTTATTGTGAGGTGACAACGTTACCGCAGCACCTCCACCGCAGCACACGAACCATTTTAAAGTAATAGAACTAAATTATTGCACCATAAATCATGCTACATCGTGTGATGAGGGATGTATATTATCTAATGTGGTTTGTGAGAGCTTACTTAATGGCATACGTAATTGATTGCAAGTCACCTGACAATGTATTAAATACGGTTTCTGTGAATGAATGAAATTATACACTGCTCCAAAAAATAGTTATCAAATCTGGGTATTGTATTCACTTAATTGAATAATTTCAGTAGTGGTAAACTGCAAAAGCACCACAAAATTATACATTTAGAAAAACAGCAACAGAACTGCCATGATTACTAAACAAGGCTGCATGTTTTTGGAAAATACTAGAAAAAAGTCAGACATGTAATAAAGAAAACTTTAAAACGTTTATCTAATTCCTTAAATTCTCTGCCATGCTTTTTTTTTTCATTTTGAAATGTTACATTTTAATTTCAATGTGGAATAAGGGGAAACAGTTTAAATGGCAACAAAATGCAAATGGAACTTATTCTATGCATGTCTACAAATATAAACATGCAAATCACAGAAAAGAAATGCATTCACTTTTCATTCAATGGGAGGAGACATCAGGAATTCTACCATACAGGGAAGTACTTTAAAAAAGATAAGAAACTATTGTTTTAAATATCTCTGAAGTAAAACATAGCTATGATCACTGCCATGTCTATTAATTGTGCCAGTTTATCCATGCCCAGCGCTACTTACACATTAGGATTTCACACTCAAATAAATTGGCATGACATAAACAATACCATTTTTATTACAATAGATGCTCTTGTGCAGTTTTGTTCTCAATTATAGTTGCTGTAGCATGCCTTGGCAGAACTTATCAAATGGTGAAATACAAGTGACCTCAAATGGTGAAGTAGAAGTGACCCCAAAAGCATATATATATATACAGATGTAAATAGTATATATACGACTCTGTCTGGTTCAGTTCTCAGGTAGAGCATCTTCTGCATGGAGACATGCATGAATGGGCATACCTTCATTGAAGATTGTGCGTCAGGGCTGGTAACTCAGTACGTAAAAATCAACTACCAATCATTAGCAGACCGGAGTTCTGCTGTGGCGACCCCTAACCGGGAAAAGCCGAAAGGCACAACAACAACAACTTTTGTAGTGAATGTGGTGTAAAGACTGTTTACGTTTCAAAATTTTTCAATCTCAATTGAACATATTTCTTTAAACAGACAGAGAGAATTTGCTGTATTAGTAAGAACACTATTTTAGTTATGTCAATAAAGCTGCAAACAAGGAGGTCTGAGAAAAGCCACTGCAGACTTTGCTTTTTTATGAAGAGGGATTCATTATCCAGAGGAGCAACTCTAAAACAGAGACTGCAAAGTGAATTGGAAGAAGATTCCAGGAGGAAGCTAAAATTTGTTCCTGTTAAAGGAGTTCAGAACTTAGAGACAGATTATGGTCAAATGTGGTCCTAGGCACGGTGACGGACTCCTCCTCCCCATTATACCAATAACACATTACTTGGCTGACACTTCCCAACCCCATAAGACGCTGTTCAGACCTGTCAGTGTACATAATATTCTTTTCTTTACTTTTACAATAATCACAAAGATGTTAATTTAATTTAAAACTCATTTCAGATTTTACAGAAAAAACACTGTTGCCCATTTGCTAAATAAAGCAAACCCTATCACATTCAAAACATGTCTCTTCCGGGGGGCAGAGCCAAGATGGCCAACTGATAGCAGCAGTTTTTCAGAGCTCCATGAAAGTAATATAAAAAACAGGAAATAACATTTTATTTTAGCAAAAATGCTTAGAATTGATAGATGAAAGTATAAACTATATTATTAGTAGTAACTTTGGTGAACTTTGGAAATTTTTTCCTGTCAAATTATAAAAGAGAATATATAATTTGTGGAGATGAGCACTTTGAAGACTTCTCATTCTGACATGGCTTTAAAAAAAGAAATGCAGCTTGTGACATCTGCTTTACAAGAACTCTCACTAAAAATGGATGATTTTAAGGAGAATTTACAAAACCTGAAGGAAAATTATCAGAAACAAACAGATTCTCTCAAGGAACTTATACAGCAGCATCAATCCATAATAACACATTTAGAAGCATCCCTGAATGATCTTGATGGAAGACTGAAGGAAGAAGAAAGCCAGAAAGATTTTCTCATCAAACAAAACATTCGGCTTCACAATAAAGTGGATGACCTGGAAAACAAGGGGAGAAGGTCAAATATAAGGATTTTTGGTATCCCTGAGAGAGCTGAAGGAGAAGATATCATTTATTTCCTGAATACCTGGATTCCAGATATTTTAGATTTAAAGGAGGGTCTATCTCTTGGTATTAAAAGGGCTCATAGAGCTTTAGGAAAGCCAGTGTCAACATCCTCCTCTACTCCTCCCAGATCAATAATCATAAAGTTTCTATCTTATTTGGACAAGGAGTTGGTCCTAAAATCTGCCTGGAGGAAAAGTCCATTAAAATTTAAACAAAACCTAATTAGGTTTGATAGTGACTATTCTGCCAAGGTTTTGGAACAGAGGAAAAAAGCTTGACCATTAAAAAAACTGTCAAAGCAGAATGACATCAACACTCAGCTTGTCTTTCCTGCCAGAATAAAAATTCTTTATCAGAATGAAATTAGATCATTTAATGCCCTAGAGGAAGCCACTGCCTTTATTAAAAACAATAACATTATTTCCTTACCTGAAGATATGGAATGGGCATCTGCATCTCTGAAGAGAGTTACTGATAAATCTTCTTGGACTGATGTTAAAAAGAAAATACAAAAAACTGAGTCAAAGATTGCTGTTCCCACTAAATCTCTCAAAGCATCTACTTCAACTGGACTTTAATTTGTTTTATACTTGCTAAGTTTTCAAGTAAGGTATGTCATGACAACAATTTTCTTATTGCTTTTCTTTCTCTTTTTGCTTTTTCATTTCTATACTTTTTTGTTCATATACAAATTAAATAACTGTTTATGCTTTTAGTATATTAGTATAATATTACTGGTTTATTGAGTGATATAATTGAACAGTAAGCTATCTTTGCTTTTATGACCTTAAGATGACATGCTTTATTTCAAATAATATATACCCTTTGCCCTGCTAAGTGTTCTTCTGAGTTATTACACAGGTATAGTCACTGCTTAGATTATTTATAAAAACTGTTTTTGATGCATGGGATAACAGGGCATATCTATGATTTAGTATATATTAACTAGTTTTTTTTAATATTTATAACTTCTGACTGTTTTAGAATATATATTAGTACCTGTGAGACTGTTGATAGAGAAATATAGGGAAGGTCAGAAGGAGTTGCATTGTGTCATTGTGGACTTGGAGAAAGCATATGATAGGGTGCCTGGAGAGGAGTTGTGGTATTGTATGAGGAAGTCAGGAGTGGCAGAGAAGTATGTAAGAGTGGTACAGGATATGTACGAGGGTAGTGTGACAATGGTGAAGTCTGCAGTGGGAGTGACAGATCCGTTTAAGGTGGAGGTGGGATTCCATCAAGGATCAGCTCTGAGCCCTTTCTTATTTGCAATGGTGATGGACAGGTTGACAGACGAGATCAGACAGGAGGCCCCATGGACTATGATGTTTGCAGATGACATCGTGATCTGTAGTGAGAGTAGGGATCAGGTGGAGGAGACCCTGGAGAGATGGAGATATGCTCTAGAGAGGAGAGGAATGAAGGTCAGCAGGACCAAGACAGAATATGTGTGTGTGAATGAGATGAAGGATAGAGGAATGGTGAGGATGCAGGGAGTAGACTTGGCAAAGGTGGATGAGTTTAAATACTTGGCATCAACAGTTCAGAGTAATGGTAAGTGTGGAAGAGAGGTGATGAAGAGAGTACAGTCAGGGTGGAATGGGTGGAGAAGAGTGCCAGGAGTGATTTGTGACAGATGGGTACCAGTAAGAGTGAAAGGGAAGGTCTACAAGAGGGAAGTGAGACTAGCTAAGTTGTATGGGCTGGAGGTGGTGGCATTGACAAAAAGGCAGGAGTCAGAGCTGGAAGTGGCATAGTTAAAGATGTTAAGATTTGCACTGGGTGTGACAAGGATGGACAGGATTAGGAATCAGTATATTAGAGGGTCAGCTCAGGTTGGACGGTTTGGAGACAAAGTCAGAGAGGCGAGATTGCGTTGGTTTGGACATGTGCTGAGGAGGGATGATGGGTATATTTGGAAAAGGATGCTAAAGATGGAGCTGTCAGGTAAGAGGAAAAGAGGAATGCCTAAGATAAGGTTTATGGACCTGGTGAGAGAGGACATGCAGGCAGTTGGTGTGACTGAGCAATATGCAGAGGACAGGAAGAAATAGAAACAGATGATCCGCTGTGGTGACCCCCTAACAGGAACAGCCAAAAAAGAAGAAGAAGAAGACCTGTGTGAACAAAAAGCTGTTTACTGGCATTTGACATAAATTGGGTCTCTCTGACAGTTATATATTTGTATGTTTTATGGCACAAGGTTTTTAAATGGTTACAAGTTATGTTTCCTTTAGAGTTTAATGTTAAAGTACTGCTTTCTCTCTTATTGACATTGAATGCTTTTTACTGTTTGTAAGTATCTGACAGTTAAACTTTGCATTTGTTACTGTAAATAAGCAGGCTTTGTGACACAGTTAAAGTGAGGTCAGGAAACTGTTCTGTGTAGTGTGCTGGGTGGGAAAATGCCAGTTTGAAATCTAAGAAGTGAAGCTTTCTTACTTAGCTCATGACATCATGCATTCTATGCATGCAGATCAGATTACATTACATCTAATGTGTATATGCAAGCCTAATTGTGAATATCAAGTCTCTGATTGATTACTATAGCCTAGTAGGCTTCTTTTACAAGAATTATGAGCTACACTGTCTGCAAACATATTCATGGTTCCCTTTTATAATAGTGACTATATTTTGTGATCAAATATATACAGAAATGTTTTTTTTCTTGTAAGCAGTTAATTATAGCCACTGGTGAATATACTGGAGTTTTTTTATAAATAGATCTTTATAAATAACTTTCCTATGTAGTTAGCAAGTGTTTAGTATAGGCTTATACATTTACAGGAAATGCTTATGACTAATGATAATAACTGTAAGGATACTCAAGCACCATACTAAATCCTAGCAAATATATGTATGAATAATTTTGAATGAACTATAATTACTTTGCATTTAATATGTTGATTTCCTTATTGTATCCTAGATATTATTTATATTTCAGATGTCATGTTTTCAGTTATTATAAAGTCATGTATTTTAGTATATTAGCACTTTATGACAGGGAAAGAGCTCAGTAATATCTACAACTTGTGATAACACAACAAAGTTATGAGTTTCAGTTACCCTATTACTATGGTAGATATTTACTGCTATCTCTATATTAATTTTGTCTTTGAGTCATTCACTTTTAAGACCTGTTATCCATAGTAAGTTTTATATAAATAATGTTTTTTACTAATTTTTGTTATTTTAACTGATGTCAGTTAATTATTATTGATTTTAGTCAGTTATTTAAACATCTGCTATTCCAAAAGTTTAGGAGTTAATTAAGGACAGATATATCTTTTGGAATATTTCTAGAAATCTATGTTAACATCTTTTGGGAATGATACACACTCACTATGTGCTAACACCCAATTCTTGCGAAGGTTTTAATTTAGTGGAAGTTTGTCATGATAAGATTTATTCAGAGGGCAAGTAAATACAAATGCTAAATTATTCTTTGATTTGTTCTGTCATTTTGAAGTTTTTATTAGAATTAATACAGATGGCATGCTTAGGTATTTTGGGTAATCATTTAGATTGTTAATAAAGCTAATGTTTCCTTAGTGTATTAAGCACTAAATTCAGATTATATATATATATATATCCTAATATGTCTCTTGCTTCCTTAGTGAATAATTACTGTATAAATGTTTAATGTTTCTAATAATAATGTATGTAACTCATCTCAAAAATGTAACTGGAACTAAAATCTGATTAGTTGTTTATCACTACTATTTTTCTCTTAATTTATAATATATTCTCCATTTTTTACTTTGTTTTCATGGGCTCGAACCAAAAAAGGTTGATGGTTGGGATAGGTAGTCTAGCAAATTTAGTTTTGTTTGCTAAACTAGGAATGTATTTCATTCCATGTATAGGGTATATTAACGTTTATATCAGAGTGAAATATTCAATTTTTTTGTTATTTAACTGTTTTTCTAGTTTTGAAATGCCTGACACAATTGTTTTACTTTTATTTTTCATGGGGAAAGTTATTTGGATTGAGATAAATAGAAATACAACAATTGATATTCTATTGTCTATTCAGGAAGAGTATTATGTATACAGGATTCTCTTAATACAAGTTCCTTTATTATTTGTTATTTCTAAAGAATTCTGATATAGATTTAACTTTGATATCCTTAAATACTAATGGCTTAAACAACCCCTATAAGAGAGCCAACCTACTAAGGTATCTTAAACTAAACAAGGCTCAAGTAGTTTTTCTCCAAGAGGCACAATTTAAAATAAATGACACATTTATGTGGGACTCTAAGGAATATACAATACTTGCTCAATCTTCTTATAAAAATAAGACCAGAAGAGTAACAATTCTATGGAAAAAGACTTTCTTAAATCCCCCAAATCATTTACAAACATGTAGATAATGATGGACTCATGGCCTTAGTTATACTTAAGTTTAATAATAGAATTTGGACCCTGGTTAATTTATACTGGTTCCCGGGTATGGGGTTGGACTAGCTATGAAACACTTAGACTTTATTATAACTACTTCTAAAGGTAATATTATACTAGGAGGTGATTTCAATAGTATGACAGATACTACAGAAACTACCAATAGCAAATCTCCTAGACTATTGTCCTCAGGCAAACAGTTAAAAAAATGGACAGAAATGTTTAAATTAAAAGATACCTTTAATGTTTTGGGATCAAATTCTGTACTATTCTCACACCAGGACTATAGACATGTTACCCAAACTAGAATAGATAAAATTTATATTTCACAAGATCTTTATTCTAAAATATTGAATTTTTCAATACAACCTTGTTCCTTTTCAGATCATAATTCTATGTAGTTAACAATACACTTGGAATTCAATCAATTAGTTATTACTTCATGGATTCCTTCATATATCACAAAAATTAAAGACTTTAAATCTTGGATAACTTCTGAACTTTAGCTTTTCTTACAGATTAATTATAAACCTGAAGCAAACACAATTATGGTTTGGGATTCTCTTAAGGCTTATCTATATGGTAAAGCCATTAGCTGTACAAAAATAAAATTAAAGAATGGGACTCAGAGTTAGAGCAACTCCAAAATCACATATTATCTCTTAAATCTAACAAAAACTTAATTGCTACAGATAATAAGAGGAAAATAGAAGACCCAAATAATAAATACAATGAAATATTATCCCATAAAACTAATTTAGCTGTGGAAAAACTGAAATTAAATTCTTGTGCTACCTCTACTAAGCATCTTCATAACCTATCTATGAAAGTTAAGATACAATCAAAAATTAATAACATTGATAGTATCTTTCATGAAGGGAAAAGGAAAAAAAGTCTTGGACATAGGGGACATTCTGGAGGCTTTTAATTATCATTATGCAGAGCATCATAAAGATAAAATAAGTACAAATGAATGTGAGAAGTTAGAGAATATAGTTCCCAACATAACAAGAATTCCTGAGGAATTTAAGTTAGATCTCCAAAAACCTATTTCTCAAAAGAAAGTATAGATGGGATTAAAGGAAGTAAAATGTAGAAAACAGACAATCCTCAGGGACCAAAAGGTTCTGGTAGACAACAACACAATGTAGAAAAGAAAACAGCAGCTCCCAAACATGGCTGAAACCAATAAAATTCGTAGCAGTTTTATTGAAGAGGTAAGCGCTTTCACACATTCACTGTGCTTCATCAGACCAAATGTAACAAAACAACTCAACAGTTAAATAAAGAGCATCATCAATTAACCATTCAAAGCATCCAGTAGAAAACAAGCACTGAGACATACATTAAAACAACAGGATGTCATTTAAAGAGCCCTTTAGCTTTTAGGATAGGTTTAATGGAAGTTCTGCCATTGATGCCTGGAAACTTATCTGCCTGCATAGTAATGATCCAAGAAAGTTCACGGCTTTCCGTGTAGTTCCTAAAGTCACCCCCACACTTGTCTTGAGTCAAAGTTTCAACAACTCTAAAACCAAAAATATGGTACTGCCATATTCCATATAATGTTTGACCAAAGCCTTACGCTCATCAAAATTATGTAGACAATACAAGTGCTCTCTCATTCTCTCCATAAGGGATCTAATTTTCTTGCCTGTATAGAAGCAAGTGCATACCCTGCATTTGGCCAAGCAAATGAGATTTCTACTGTGGCAGTCAGCATTCACTTTAAAACAATACTCATGATGTGTGGTCGGGTGAACAAAAGTCACTAATGGAGCAATATGTGAGCAATAATTACATCTCAAACAATGTCTCATGCTAAAAGCTGATATAGGCTTCACACATCCTGCTGGTGTATACTTCTTATAACACAGTTTCCTCTTTAATGACTTCTTATTTTTAAAAGTGAACCTCGGATGTTCACCTACAACATTTCAGATCTGGTCATCGAGCTGTAAAATGGACCAATTATTTTTCACAACCTCTATGATACTATTGATGTCACTAGTGTAAAGCAAAGACAGAAAGTGCTTAATTTCTAGAGGCCATGGAAACATGATCTGAATGTATGACATCTGAGGTAGATGTTTGGCTCCTATGTTTCCTATGCCTAACAGTGTCATGTATTGCATCGTCAAATTCCTTGTGATGATAGCCCCTATCCAAAAGGAAGGAAGTCTAAGAAAGCACCTGGAATAGGTGGCTTAATTATAGAAATGTATAGATTGCTCCCTTCTTCTATAATCGCTCTCTTACATAAAACCTTTCTTGAAGTTCAAACATTAGCAAATATTCCTCCTTCTTGGAGATATTCGCTAATTTCCCCTATATTAAAAGAGAATAAGGACCCTAATCATTGTAACTCATATAGACCAATTTCTTTCTTGAATAATGATTATAAACTATTTATGCCAATTATGGTCAATAGATTGAAAATACCCATATCTAACATAATTAATGAAGACCAAACTAGTTTCATACATAACAGGCATACACAGAATAATATTAACAGAATATTAACTCTGATAGATTAATTCAATAGAAGAAACCATGAAGCATTGATAATAGGTCTAGATATTCAAAAGGCCTTTTACTCCTTAAATTGTGTTTATATATTTAAAGTCTTACAGTTATTTGATTCCCCCCTTTTTTATAACAATGATAAAGAAAATCTATGAAAATAATCTAGCATATGTCAAATTAGGTCCCTTTAATTCCAAAGCAATCCATATCACTAGAGATACTAGAAAAGGATGTCCCATGTCCCCTATCCTATTTCCTCTGGCCATAGAAATACTTGCTATTTTAATACATAATAACCCAAAGATAAGAGGTATAAATATATATGACCAATATATTTCTAAAATAATGATGTTTGCTGATGATGTCTTACTTACCTTACCCAACTCTAATGAAGTGTTCGGTGAAGTGGATATAGTAACAACAAATTTCCAAAAAATCTCAGGACTCTCCTTCAACAAATCTAAATCAAAATATTTATTATTAAATAAAAAAAGAATATACAGGTTCCAGTTAATCATATTATTGGAAACCAAGTTTCAACTCTAGACTATTTAGGAATAGTCCTAGGCAAGAATATAGAGGAAACCTTACAGCTTAACTATGCTAAAGCCATAGACTTAATCAAGACATTAATAAGCAAATGGAATAATTTGTTTATAACATTTGATTATAGGTTACAACTGATAACAATGGTTTTGTTATCTAAAATATTATATATAGCACAAGCCCTTATACTTTCACCAGGAAAGAAAATCCTTAAAGAAATCACTTCAACTCTGAAGAAATTCCTATGGTAGCCCAAAAGAAATAGAGTGGCATATTCTCATCATATCAGAAAATGGGAACAAGGGGGAATTAAAATTCCCAGAGATTGAAACTTATATAAAGCCATCTATAATTAAAATAGTGATGAATTGGATAAATCCTAGATACTCTTCCAATTGGAAACAGTTACACTCCATTATACTAATGAATGAAAATTGTTTATCAAAGAATGCTTTGGTAACTGACAAAGATAAGATATGATATGGCACTTTTTAATTTTAAATTATAGTATAGTACAACAAATTTAACTAAATTAACACTAATAAACAATATTTTTGATGTGTTTAGAAAATTCATTAACAAAAAAATGTCACAGGATACCTTCTCCTTGAAAAGAACCAGGCACCAGGCAGAGTAAGGTTATAAGCGCTTTCGTTCCCTTTATTCAAACTAAATACAAACGGAACTTCATCAGATACAAAACCTTACACACTTCCCCCCTTTTTATATACAATTCAATTGCTTAATCACAACCAATTAACTTAAATGAATTAATTAGTTAAATGTGCTCTCAAGTTAAAAACACATTAATATGTTTTTTAAAAATATATTGCTATGTATAATACATAAATAATTCTCCTATAAAACACATATATAATAAACATTTCATCTGTTAAAAAAAAAAAAAATATATATATATATATATATATATATATATATATATATATATATATATATATATATTTATACTAACTTAATTGCTTCTATGTTCAACCACTTAAACCATTTTCATCTAATCTCATCTGCCTTTAAATGAAGCAAGCTCCTTAGAGAAATCCTGTCATTAATACCAGGAAAAACTGTAGCATTCAACAACACCTGTCAGTGTGTTTCCCTGTATTCTAAAAAACAGGGGCAATTAACACCCCTCTCCTGTCTACCTACCTTTTCCAATACACAGAAGAGGAATTTTTTTTTAAATCCTTACAATTTATGCAATGTCTAAATAAGGCATTTGTTTTATCTTGTCTCCTAATTGCATAAATGTGTTGGTAAATTCGCTTTTTAACTTCTTTTCTGTTTTTCCTATATAATATGCACAGCATGACTGGCACAAGGCCACATAGACAACTCCTTTTGTATTACAATTATAATTCCCTGTCACTGGAATTATTCTATTGTGACCCTCTATCACTATATTCCTACATTCATAGATATGCCTACATTCCCTGCAGCCATTGCACTTCCTCATATTACCTAATGGAATCCTATCTTTGTCTTTCTTCCTTCCTTTCAAATAAGTTCTTAATGTTGGGTCCTCTTCTGAAAACTATTTTTGGTTTATTACCCAGTTTTTCAGTTAATCCATATGCCCCAAAAACACAATTCCACTTCTTTTCCACCATTTTACGGACATCTACACTATCCTCATTATATGTTAGCACACAGCAAGTAGTTGCCTCTTCTGTCTTGTTAACATTCAACAAACTCTCAGGTTTCTTCAATAATGGGGGATAAAAATCTTCTCTCCTGCTTGTTACATAACTCTCCTGTCCCTCTAGGACACTAGTTGGGTAACCCCTTATTCCCAGCATAGTCTTTAACTCTACCATTTGATCTTTAAACCTGTTGTCATCTGTCGTTAGTCTTGATATTCTAATCATTTGACCTTTTACCAAATTTCTTTTTTGCCAAAAGGGGTGGTCACTCTCAAAGTGCAGATAACTATTCAAATGGGTGTGCTTCCTATATATACATGATTCATAACATCCATCCCATCAATTTTTATATAGGTGGATGTCCAGATAATTAACTGCTTCTTTCTCAATTTTACTAGTAAAATTCAAAAAATCAGTAGTGGCATTGATATAGTTCAAAAATCATCTGCCTCATCAAACCCACCTTCCCATAATATTAGAATATCGTCCAAAAATCTATGATATCTAAAGATATTTTTCCTAAATGTTGAATTTAACACAAATTTGGTTTCCCAATACCAAAGAATAATATTAGCAAATATAGGGGCTACTGCTGCACCCATTGCTACGCCTCGGGTTTGCTTGAAATATTCCCCCTGAAACCACACAAAAATATTTTTCAGAACCAATTCCATGAGGGTAGCTAAGACATACACTGTATGCCTTGAAAATCTGGTTCCTTCCCTTAGTGCTTCCTGAAAATATTCCATTCCTTCTTCATGTGGGATACAAAGAAAAAGGTCCTTAATATCAATAATCAAGAAAATTACTTCTTCCTTGAACTCATTCTTTGCCATACACTGTAATAAATGCCAAGAGTCTTTCAAGACATGTTTTTTATCCTCAAAAAATACTTTTAAATGGAAATCTAGCATTTTTGCTGAAGGTTCTGTTTTACTCCCACCTCCTGCCACTATGGGTCTCATTGGTGGATCCCCTAATGATTTATGAATTTTGGGAATCCCAAAGAAGGCTGGGGTAACAGGATTGTTCACCTTTAAGTATCTCACCTCATCTTCACTAAAGGTATATTCCTGGAAGAGTTCTTCCAAAATCATGTCTAAGCTAGCATTAAAGATGTTAACCTCATTCAGTGATGCTGCACTAAAGTAGGAACTGTCATTCAAATATTTCATCATTCTGGTCGTGTAGTCATTATGTTCCATTACAACTACCCCTCCCCCCTTATCGGGCTTCATGAGTCTTACTTCTTGATTCCTCATTAACTCTGTTAATGCCTGTTGTTCATCTTTTGTTAAATTCTGGTTAATCGGTCTAGTCTTATTCCCTATTAAATTCCTGTACTCTATTTCATTCAATTTTTCGAAAAGGGCCACTGGTGGTAATAGGGGGGTTATAAGTACTTTTTCTTTTTAAGGTTACTCTAGTTGCATCACTCTCCTTCCCATTCTGCATTACCAACTTTAAATTTATGGCCCTTGCAAACATTTTTAAATCTAAAATTGTGTTAACCATATAATTCTGTTTTTTAGGGATAAAACTAAACCCTTTTACAAATAGTTCTGCATGGGTGTTATTTAATATGATTCCACTGTAATTATAAATCTTAAGGCCCTTATATTCCAGAATACAAACATTTTCATTGTCATTATTGTTATTACTGTTCCCTGTATTATTACTATTATCATTATACATAGCTTCAGCAGAGACATTGTTAAACTCAAAATCGTGCTGTAAAAATATATCATTTCCTTCATTAGTTGGGTTCAATGCATCTACATTTTGTTTGTTCCCCAAAGATTCATCACAGCATGTCTCATGTGTAATCTCAACACAATGCTTTTCCATATTTACATCAAAATCATTATACAGTTCCTTAAGACATGCTTCATAGATAAATCATTACATTCTACAGCATACTGTAACAATGAGGCCTTATTGCTAAAACTTTCATTTATAGTATTCAGTCCATTTCCAATGTCCCAGGTATCAGCAACATCCTCTTGAAACAACATAGTACAAGGAAAGTCAGTATAACACTCAGTGCTGTCATTTCCACCAAACACAGGTGACCATTCATTTGTTTTACTGTGGATTCTTGTATAATCGATCTTCGCCACACATTTATCACCAACAGTCTTAAGCATCACTTCAGTACTAAAACAGTTAGAAAAATACTTCAAGTTGTCATTAACAACAAACTGAGATGGTCTTACCGTTGGTAGAATGGTTGTGGTGGTGGTGGTGGTCTCCCCTTCCTTCTGTTTTGACCCCCTTGTTGCACATGATAATCGTTCCAATACTGCTTTTTGTTGTTGTTTCTGGGTGTCCAGGAACCATACTTGCTTTTCAGCCGTGCAGACCTTCTTGGCAATGGTCGAAAATCCTGCTCTAAACCAGTCCCTTGCTCACCAAACACCTCCAGTTCATCAACCTCATCTCCTGGCAAAATTTCCACAACTTCTTCATCTGTTTCTACGAATGAAACTCTTGGTCAACCACCTGCGCATGGAATCAGGTACACCCTCTTCTGCTCGTATTCCTCCTGGTCTCTTTTCAGCTTCTTCTCTTTTTTCTTTTTAATGTTATTTTCGTGTTGCTCAGTATAAATATATATATATATATATATATATATATATTTTTTTTTTAACAGATGAAATGTTTATTATATATGTGTTTTTATAAGAGAATTATTTATGTATTAGAGATAGCAATATATTTTTAAAGAACATATTAATGTTTTTTTAACTTGAGAGCACATTTAACTAATTAATTCATTTAAGTTAATTGATTGTGATTAAGCAATTGAATTGTATATAAAAAAGGGGGAAGTGTGTAAGGTTTTGTATCTGATGAAGTTCCGTTTGTATTGAGTGTGAATAAAGGGAACGAAAGCGCTTATAACCTTACTCTGCCTGGTGTCTGGTTCTTTTCAAGGAGAAGGTATCCTGCAACATTTTTTGTTGGATTATTTGCTTCATGTGTTTTACTATTGTGATATTGGTGTGCATTGGATCAAGGAAAGACTTTGACACTTTTTTGGAAGCTGTCTCTGAAGAGAGAGAGAAAGCACAAACTTTGACACCTTCTGGGGAGCTGGCCCTGAAGAGTGAAACTACAAGCAAGTATTTTTTGCGAATCATAGACCTTGACACTTTTTGGGAAGCTGGCTCTGAAAAGAGAAACTACAATCAAGGGTTTTTTGTGAATTTTAGACTTTGATACTTTTTTTAGACATTGGCTCTGAAGAGAGAAACTACAAGCAAGTATTTTTTGTGAATTAGAGACCAGTGCTTACTGACAAGTTCCTGGCAATGGATAAGTCTGTGGACGATATTAATAATGATGACAGTGTAAGCCTTACACAGCTTTTGGCTTTAATTTCCCAAATTAATACTAAAGTTGATTTAGTATTTTCTAGTAGAGCAAAAGAAATTCATACTGCTACAGAAATGAATGTTAGTAACTGTATTGCTGTTGAAAAGTCTCCTGGTGAGTTGCAGGAAGCTAGAATATCTTACTCGGGGGCAGTACTGAGAGATATGAATGCCACTGAAGTAGGTGAAGTGAATGGAAAAGGCTTGCAAGCAATCAGTGATGGAGAATTCCTCTCCTGGCTGAACAGGGAACCGATACCATTGTGGGACGGATTCGGGGGCCAGCCAAGAGAAGGTGATGATCCTGTTTCCAATTATAAACATAAAATTTATAAATTGGAAAAAACTCTGAAAAAATTCAGGGGATTACAGCTTGACAACATGTTTTTCGAAGACTGTATACACCTGGGAAGAGTACCAAAGGGGCTAAGAATCTGTAAGTTCCCTAATAACATTCAGAGTGGTTCAGTTCTACACTGGGAACTTTTAGAACTGTTTGACTGGACAGGCATTGACGTTATGCGGTTACTAATTAAAGACAATGCTAGAATAATGTGCAGTTTGAAAGATGAAATTGTGACATTACAAAGAGAAATAACTGCTGATAGCCTCTTTGAGACAAACAAAGGGGTTTATTCCACCATCTTCCTGAGGGTTGAGCAACACGAAAACAAAATTAAAAAGAAAACAGAGAAGAAACTGAAAAGAGACCAGGAGGAATACGAGCAGAAGAGGTACCCGATTCCAGGTGCAGGTGGTCGAACAAGAGTTTCATTCATAGAAACAGATGAAGAAGTTGTGGAAATTTTGCCAGGAGATGAGGTTGATGAACCGGAGGTGTTTGGTGAGCAGGGGACTGGTTTAGAGCAGGATTTTCGACCATTGCCAAGAAGGTCTGCACGGCTGAAAAGCAAGTATGGTTCCTGGACACCCAGAAACAACAACAAAAAACAGTATTGGAGAGACTATTGTGTGCAACAAGGGGGTCAAAACAGAAGGAAGGGGAGACCACCAAAACCACCACAACCATTCTACCAATGGTAAGACCATCTCAGTTTGTTGTTAATGACAACTTGAAGTATTTTTCTAACTGTTTTAGTACTGAAGTTATGCTTAAGACTGTTGGTGATAAATGTGTGGGGAAGATCGATTATACAAGAATCCACAGTAAAACAAATGAATGGTCACCTGTGTTTGATGGAAATGACAGCACTGAGTGTTATACTGACTTTCCCTGTACTATGCTGTTTCAAGAGAATGTTGCTGATACCTGGGACATTGGAAATGGACTGAATACTATTAAATGAAAGTTTTAGCAAAAAGGCCTCATTGTTACAGTATGCTGTAGAATGTAATGATTTATCTATGAAGCATGTCTTAAGGAACTGTATAATGATTTTGATGTAAATATGGAAAAGCATTGTGTTGAGATTACACATGAGACATGCTGTGATGAATCTTTGGGGAACAAACAAAATGTAGATGCATTGAACCCAACTAATGAAGGAAATGATATATTTTTACAGCACGATTTTGAGTTTAACAATGTCTCTGCTGAAGCTATGTATAATGATAATAGTAATAATACAGGGAACAGTAATGACAACAATGAAAATGGAAATGTTTGTATTCTGGAATATAAGGGCCTTAAGATTTATAATTACAGTGGAATCATATTAAATAACACCCATGCAGAACTATTTGTAAAAGGGTTTAGTTTTATCCCTAAAAAACAGAATTATATGGTTAACACCATTTTAGATTTAAAAATGTTTGCAAGGGCCATAAATTTAAAGCTGGTAATGCAGAATGGGAAGGAGAGTGATGCAACTAGAGTAACCTTAAAAAGAAAAAGTACTTATAACCCCCCTATTACCACCAGTGGCCCTTTTTGAAAGATTGAATGAAATAGAGTACAGGAATTTAATAATGAATAAGACTAGACGGATTAACCAGAATTTAACAAAAGACGAACAACAGGCATTAACAGAGTTAATGAGGAATCAAGAAGTAAGAATCATGAAGCCCGATAAGGGGGGAGGGGTAGTTGTAATGGAACATAATGAATACACCACTAGAATGATGAAATATTTGAATGACAGTTCCTACTTTAGTGCAGCATCACTGAATGAGGTTAACATCTTTAATGCTAGCTTAGACATGATTTTGGAAGAACTCTTCCAGGAATATGCCTTCAGTGAAGATGAGGTGAAATACTTTAAAGGTGAACAACCCTGTAACCCCAGCCTTCTTTGGGATCCCCAAAATTCATAAATCATTAGGGGATCCACCAATGAGACCCATAGTGGCAGGAGGTGGGAGTAAAACAGAACCTTTAGCAAAAATGTTAGATTTCCTTTTAAAATGATTTTTTGAGGATAAAAAACATGTCTTGAAAGACTCTTGGCATTTATTACAGTGTATGGCAAAGAATGAGTTCAAGGAAGAAGTAATTTTCTTGATTATTGATATTAAGGACCTTTTTCTTTGTATCCCACATGAAGAAGGAATGGAATATTTTCAGGAAGCACTAAGGGAAGGAACCAGATTTTCAAGGGATATGGTGTATGTCTTAGCTACCCTCATGGAATTGGTTCTGAAAAATATTTTTTTGTGGTTTCAGGGGGAATATTTCAAGCAAACCCGAGGTGTAGCTATGGGTGCAGCAGTAGCCCCTATATTTGCTAATATTGTTCTTTGGTATTGGGAAACCAAATCTGTGTTAAATTCAACATTTAGGAAAAATATCTTTAGATATTATAGATTTTTGGACGATATTCTAATATTATGGGAAGGTGGGTTTGATGAGGCAGATGATTTTTTGAACTATATCAATGCCACTACTGATTTTTTGAATTTTACTAGTAAAACTGAGAAAGAAGCAGTTACTTATCTGGACATCCACCTATATAAAAATAAAGGGATGGATGTTATGAATCATGTATATATAGGAAGCCCACCCATTCGAATAGTTATCTGCACTTTGAGAGTGACCACGCCTTTTGGCAAAAAAGAAATTTGGTAAAGGGCCAAATGATTAGAATATCAAGACTAACGACAGATGACAACAGGTTTAAAGATCAAATGGTAGAGTTAAAGACTATGCTGGGAATAAGGGGTTACCCAACTAGTGTCCTAGAGGGACAGGAGAGTTATGTAACAAGCAGGAGAGAAGATTTTTATCCCCCATTATTGAAGAAACCTGAGAGTTTGTTGAATGTTAAGAAAGAAGAGGCAACTACTTGCTGTGTGCTGACATATAATGAGGATAGTGTAGTTGTCTGTAAAATAGTGGAAAAGAACTGGAATTGTGTTTTTGGGGCATATGGATTAACTGAAAAACTGGGTAATAAACCAAAAAATAGTTTTCAGAAGAGGACCCAACATTAAGAACTTATTTGAAAGGAAGAAAGACAAAGATAGGATTCCATTAGGTAATATGAGGAAGTGCAATGGCTGCAGGGAATGTAGGTATATCTATGAATGTAGGAATATAGTGATAGACGGTCACAATAGAATAATTCCAGTGACAGGGAATTATAATTGTAATACAAAAGGAGTTGTCTATGTGGCCTTGTGCCAGTCATGCTGTGCATATTATATAGGAAAAACAGAAAATAAGGTAAAAAAGCCAATTTACCAACACATTTATGCAATTAGGAGACAAGATAAAACAAATGCCTTATTTAGACATAGCATAAATTGTAAGGATTTAAAAAAATTCCTCTTCTGTGTATTGTAAAAGGTAGGTAGACAGGAGAGGGGGGGTAATTGGCCCTGTTTTTAGAATACAGGGAAACACACTGGCAGGTGTTGTTGAATGCTACAGTTTTTCCTGGTATTAATGACAGGATTTCTCTACGGAGCTTGCTTCATTTAAAGGCAGATGAGATTAGATGAAAATGGTTTAAGTGGTTCAACATAGAGGCAATTACGTTAGTATAAATATATATATATATATATATATATATATATATATATATATATTTTTTTTTTTTAACAGATGAAATGTTTATTATATATGTGTTTTTATAGGAGAATTATTTATGTATTATACATAGCAATATATTTTTAAAGAACATATTAATGTGTTTTTAACTTGAGAGCACATTTAACTAATTAATTAATTTAAGTTAATTGATTGTGATTAAGCAATTGAATTGTATATAAAAAAGGGGGGAAGTGTGTAAGGTTTTGTATCTGATAAAGTTCCGTTTGTATTGCGTGTGAATAAAGGGAACAAAAGAGCTTATAACCTCACTCTGCCTGGTGTCTGGTTCTTTTCAAGGAGAAGGTATCCTGTGACATTTTTTTGTTGGATTATTTGCTTCATGTGTTTTACTATTGTAAAATTCATTAGCACAACTTTAGATATAAAACTGTGGCATAGCTTTTTAATACCATTTACTATTAAAAGGGATTTCCATGATAAAACACATAGAGAGATTTTTGGTTTATGGGAAAATAATAACCTATTTTGTTGGTTGCAATGTAATGGAAACTGACAAGCTTTGAACACACAAAATATATTGTCAACTTATGGTGTATCCCCTAATGACTGGTTGGTTCTTCAGAGTGTCACAGCATACACTAAGGATCTGTGTAGAATAATACATAACTCATCCTTCAAAACCATACCAAAAATTAGAAACTGGATTTTTGGAATTCTATATAATAATTTCAATGTTAAGAATGAATTATCATATATATATATATATATATAAAACACTTTAATTGTGTATAAGACAGCTCCTAAAGATTCTTGCTGGCAATATCTAACCAAAGGGTTTCAAGTATCATTATCAAGGGAAGATAAAACAAACATTTTATTTTCAGTTTAACTTCTTACTCACAATTCTGGAGGATTTTTCATTGGAAATTTCTACACAGATCCTTTTTAACACATGATAAACTCTCAAAAATGAACCCTTCAAACAGCAGGTTATGTTGGAGATGTCAACTGTCCACTAATGCTGACTAGTCTGATATTTTTTATGACTGTATTAATATTAAACCATATTGGAATGAGATTAACAAATTTCTTCAAGCTATCTATACTGATATATTTGTTTTGACAAAGTCTTTAATTTTATTGAATGCTGTTAATAGTAATAATAATAAGAAAGATGACCTGTATTTGTTGTCGACAATGTTAGCAATAGCCAGAAAATGTATAACTAGAAGATGGAACTTTAATGTAGCACCCACAATGGAGGAATTCCTGTCATCACTGAAGAAATGCATACTAATGGAGAAAAGAACCAAAGAGTTAAGAACTTTTCCTAAGCTATTGGTTAACAGTCCATGGAGGAATGTTTTGAATTTGATTGATACCCTACAGATGGAACCAAACTCTTCCTATCATAGTTTACATATTAACTTATTATTTAACTACAAATGTTTTTATCTGAATCCTTTTTGTCAGACTGAATATAAATATTGTAAGTAGTTATTGAATGTTATGAATGTATTAAATTATTGTGTTATTTCATCAAAATAAAAATAATTTCGTAAAAAAAAAGTCTCTTCCCTTGAAATTCAAATTTATTGAAAGTGCATCTAATGTGTGCTTTTTGTCTTTTTTTTTTCCCAGTTTAGAACTCTCGGTCCGAATGTCCGCTAATGATTAACAGTAGAGTTGCTTGCGCTGCTAACGCACACAACCTTCAACGGCGAACGAACATTCCATTTACGCATACACACACACAGCTTAGCTTTAGAGAATCGATCGCCAACAGCTAACGTCTAACTGTGAGGCGACAACGCTACCGCAGATACATTAAAATCCAAGAAACATGCTGGACTTCATAGTCAAACAGTATATACAGATGTACTGATTACTGGCTATGTGAAGGATACAGGGATTCAAAGGCAATGTGTAAGGTATTTGCTAACAGCCTAGAACAGCCCGATGGATACAAGTGTTATTTTTAGGGGTGAAGACCAGGAGCACTGACTGCTGAAGTGACTCATTCAGAGACAGATGAAGAATGAGGAATCAAACTCTGCAGTACAGGAAGCATATCAGTAACAGGTTGTAGCCTTACTCATCTGCTCTTAGTAGCTGACAAAAATTATTGTAATCCAGCACAATGTATTTCACACCTATGTGCTAGAAATATATGTTAAATTAAAAACAAATTCAGATTTAAAATATAAGCATTAAACTCGTAGACTTCATGCAGCCCAGTTTATTTACAATCAAATGATAAACACACTGTCAACAGTCAACAAACCAAGGAAACTAAGGACTGTACCCAAATGACATGGCTGATATGATGATACTTGTGTTAACTGCAATCATTTCCTTCTTTTACATAATAACTACTCTGGGATGCAGGAACCAAGTATTTATATGCACAAACACACACACACACACACACACACACACACACACACACACACACACACACACACACATACATACACACTCGGATGTAACCATTAATTATAAATGGTTCTATAACTGTGCACACCTCATTTGTTTGCTTGCAATCAAATAAATGAACAAATACATAAATAAATAATGAGCTAGGAAATGCATTTCAGCTCACTGCTTGAGTATCATACAGTGCAACGCTTTGCCCCCTCCCATGCCCTACCAACCTGTCACCTGAAGACTTGGAGACAAAAACCCAAAATCAAGAACAGTTTTCAAATATTGCTATTATATACTCAGAAAGTAGCTAGTATGTCAGGTCTTCTGTTAACAACCATTGTCTAAAGGATATAAAGTTAGAAACTTACACATTTATTATTATTTAGGGAGAACAATCCATAATACTTTGCCAGAAAAAAACAAAAAAACAAACAAAAAACAGCCCACAAATTTTACAAACAGACAACAAATATAAGGCAAAATCAAAGTTAATTGAGAACTATGCCCTCTGCACACTCACTCACGCACACACACACAGAAACACACACACACACACACACACACACACACACACACACACACACACACACACACACACACACACACATGCAACAATCACTTGCAGACACTTGTATCACTGTACATATCACACATCTGCTTGAGATCAAGTGAATAACAAACACATAGACAATAACCCAGATTTGTATCTCAGCTCGCTGCTGTCAGAATCATGCAGCGTAATGCATTCCAACTTTCCTCTGCACTCTCAACTTCTTGTCTCGAGAATCAGAGGCAAAGAAACACAATCAAAAAGACTTTTTAAATATTTCTCTTACATTTGCTGAAAGTTGCTAGAATTATATGCTTTATGTTAGTAAGCATTTTATGAAGGATCATCATCATCATCATCAACCCCCTTTCCTTTTTCCCATTTTCTAAAAGGGTTCAGGGTGCTGTGTTAACTGTTGCCATCTCTCTCGATTCACTGCTGCACTCTTGCTTTCTTTGACACTCATATCTGACTGTCACAGATCTTCTCTCACACAATCCACCTCTTTACTGGGTACCCTAATTTCTTCCTACCTTCTTCCTGTATGCCCCAAATCTTCTTCACCAGAATGTTTTCTGCTTTTCTGCACATGTGCTTGAACCACCAAAATCTATTCTGTTTGATCTTTTCTGGAATTGGAGCTACTTTGGCTTCTGCTCTTATGTCCTCATTTCTTCGTCTGTCCCACAGTGTGCATCCTATCACTTATCTCAGGTACTTCATTTCCATCACCTCTAGCTTCCTCATCTGCTCTGCCTTTACTACCCAGATTTCTGTACCATACAGTAGTACTGGTTGTACCACTGTTTTGTACACCTTACTTTTCAACTTCTTTAGTATTCATCTGTTATACACTACACCTGACATGCTATGCCATTTGGCTGCAGCACTTCTGATTCTAGGTTTGACCTCTTCATTCAGACTGCCCTTCTCCTCAACCCCCCCTCCCAGATACTTGAAGATATTAACCTGTTCCAATATCTTTACTTCTATCTCAATTTTCAGCGTCTTCTGATTTCCCCAATTTGCTGCCATTACCACCGTCTTATCTGTGCATAGTTTCATCTAATGGGCCTTCAGTTTTGCATTCCATTCCCCTATCCTTTGCTGAAGTACTTGCTCAGAGTATGCCTGTAATGTCACAGAGTCAGGTGACCAGCCACTGCTCTGTTGTATGCATCTGTGCAACCCAATAAAACCGTTGCAATTCTACTAGCCTTAACTGCAATTTTTTACTATATTTTGCATTTTTAAACTGTATTTTTGCTGTACTGCTGATTTTTTAAAACTGTTCTTGCTAATTTGTTGCACTTTTTGTCTGTTGTAACATCGACTAGATTCATACCAGCTGAATCTGGTTATGTTTGTTAAATTTGAGCAGTAAACCAGGTTATATTTTGTTGGAGAGGGTTCCCCTGCACCTTTGTGGCAGGAGAGTGCAGTTAGGACTCATCTGATTGAAGGTTGCTGGCAAGGCTCAGCTCTGAGCTTTTTTACTGGTTAAAGCATTAAATTCAGTGTGCTCACTGTTGCTGCATAAGCCCCATGTTTGTGTGGGTTCGTGCTTGCTTTAACACAGCTCCACAGTATTAGGTTACCAGCCACTGCTCTGCTGTATCCATCTGTTTACGAGTAGTGTACCACCATGCACTACTGCACAATGAGGGTAACCATTGGCGGTTATAGATGCAAAAACTTCAGTACATCCATTTTCCCATAGAAGCTGCCTGTGATCTAGCTGAGAAGTCCTTAAATTGTGCTTAGCTGCTCAGAGACCACCTCAGCTGCACTTTTGTCCTTTAAGCACTCATAAAACCACCAAATCTACAATAGTTTCATACCATTTAGAGAACCCCACTAGTAAAAATGTCACCACCCTGTCCCATCGAAACATTACACAAAGCATTCCCTCTACATCTCCCCCACCTTGCATCTCCAAAGAGCAAGTCATTAGTATGCTCTTCTTCTTCTTTCAGCTTTTCCCGGTTAGGGGTCACCACAGAGGATCACCTTGTCTGCTCATGATTGGCAGTGGAGTTTTACGGTGTTGACTTGCCAGCCCAGTGCCCAACCTTCCACAGAAGGCACACACATGCACGTACTCAGGCGTGGGCCAATTTATCATTAGTGCTCTCTTCAAGGCCTAAAACACTGCCTGTATGGGACTGGATGGCATCCCAGGTTAAATCATCTTAAACATGAGTTAGCAATTCCATTAGGTAGTCTCTTCAACCACAGCCTGAGTACTGGCTTTGTCCCTGCTGAATGGAAAACAGCAACCGACTAAGTGCCCTGTCCCACATTAGGAAATGTACTGTGGAATGCTATTCCTGCTTAGTAAACTATGATTAGGTACCTCATTCCACTCTACAAAAGATACAGTGGTACCCTGTCCTTGCACAGTATACTATGACTAGTATATGACCTTGTTGTGTATTGTTTTTCAGCCACTGTTCTAGGTCTTTCCAGAAGATTTTTATCATTGTTACACTGTGACTTTCACGTTTGAAACATCCTCCTTTACCTCATTTTTTCCTAAAAGTCTTCAAACACATTTATTTTATCAATTTCTCCCCTTCAGTTGCATTTCCTTTTGCATCAGATAATCTTAATCTTTATTTTAACATTCTTATTCTCATCCTTACTATGGGCGGCCACGGTGGTGCTATGGTTAGCATTGTCATCTCACAGCAAGAGGTTCTCTGGTTCGATCCTCGGCTGGGGTGCCTTCTGTGCAGAGTCTGCATGTCCTCCCTGTGGTCGCGTGGGTTTCCTCCAGGTGCTCTGGTTTCCTCCCACATCCCAAAGACATGCTGTAGTTGGATTGGATACTCTAAATTGGCCCTAGGTGTGTGTGTGTGTGTGTGTGTGTGTGTGTGTGTGTGTGTGTGTGTGTGTGTGTGTGCCTTCTGTGGAAGGTCGGGCACCGGGCTGGCAACTCAACACTGTAACACTCCACTGTCAATCATGAGTGGACAGGTGATCTGCTGTGGCGACCCCATAACTGTGAAAAGCCCGAAGAAGAATATTCTCATCCTTATTATAAAAGCCCACAACATCCTCTTCTTCTTGTACTTTATATTTTGTTGTTCACAACAACAGGCTGCCTCTTTTTAATGTAACTCTAAATTTTTAACCTTACAAGACTTAATTTTACTATTTGGGCCAATCTCAAGAAGCTCCTGTATGTGAACATATCCATCTTCCTCACATCGCTGTGCGCATATCTTCCTACTTCTCACATTATCAAAATTAAGGTCAAAGTCACCTGTAATACTGTATTGTGTCTTCTCATTAACATGCTTTGCTGTTATACATAATTTACCCTTTCTTTAAATATTTGTGAAAACCATACACATACAAATGTACAGCCCTGGAAGTTTGTCCTTTGCAGCCTACACAGTTAAAGAAATCAACATGCTAATGGTTGTGTCAGCTACAACGTACACATTGACCACTGCATCTTACCATCCTCAACAGATCTAAAGGATTGCTACAGCAGAGCTTTAATTATTTATTATTATTTATTTATTTGCCATTTGTTAACCGGGCTAGGCCAACTGAGCCATATGGCTTGTTTTCAGTGGAGACCTGAGGATTAAAGCTCCAGAATACTAAAAAACTTTACAATAATGATTACAATATGATTACAATACAATAAAATGCAAGAAATGAACAATATTCATAAAGTAGAGAAACAATTAAATGAAATATATAAAAACAACATCATGTAGAGTATACAGTAGAGGTATAGAAGAATCACGTATATGCAAAGAAAAGTTTAACAATAGGTTCAAAAGATTTTTTTTTTTAGTTATTACAATAGGAGGTAAAAATAAAGCCATGTGTAAGAAAAAATAGAGTTTAACAACTTAATACGATTGTTGTCATTCTCTAGTCTGAAACCACTGTTAATTATTAAGTGAAGCAGTATATTTTTGGTAGATATTCTTTACATAGAGGAATAGTTTCTTGTGTAAGACTTTGACAGGCTGAAACATAGAATTGGAGAAGTTATGTCAAGAAACAGGTACTTGCGTTCATGGAAGATTGTGGCATGAGCAGATTCGTGATTGCAGGGGGTAGTTTTTGACTTCAGTTTTGAAGCAGGTGGTGCTAGGGATGTTACGGATGTTAGGGAGTAGCCTGTTCCAGGCTAGGGAGGCTGAATGTCTATAAAGGAGTTTCCAAATTATTTTATCTTGAGAGGTAATGCAGTTAAAGACTGGCTAAAATTTCATATTAATGGGAGTGCATACAAACTCTGCATATACCTCACCAATCTGAGTTACACACCTTCCACTTAGCTGTTCCTCCAACCTCCGCTCAGTCATACATTCAAAAGCTTAATGAAATCCATATAAACTACATTTACAGAGCTCCCAAAGAAAGCCTTCACAGAGAAAGAACATGATCAGTTTAGACAGGCTAGACTTATACTGGGAAGGTAATCCATTCAGTTGACCCTCTGTCGAATGGTATGAATTCAGGAACTATACTAACCCACAAAGCTGGTTTCTATCCATAATATTTCCTGAGACACAAGAAAAGACTGATCTAACTACAATTATCCATCTGCTTCCCAGATCCTCCCTTTTCTTGTGGGTGGGAGGCAGCTGGTAGCACTTCAGTCAGAAAAGAAGAATGCCTAACCAGTTTTTCTTATCTCATCTCAGAAGCTGGTGTCCCCTCAATGATATACTGCAGCAAGACAAAACTCCAAATCTTCAGAAATTCAAGCATTAAAAGTAAATGCGAACACTGCCTTACAGAACACAAATTACAGGTTAATGGAATAGTTTTGGCTCATGTACACTTTAAAGAACGGAGATGTTTTTAAATGGTTCAGTGTGTGCTAACTCAGTGACATAAGTGAGGAAAGCTTCAACAACATTTTTCAATTATGCAACTCTTCCAGCCATGCCCCTGACACTCCTGATGAGAATAGACACAAACAAGCCAGATTTAAACCAACAAAATGCAGTCAAACACAAACACATCACTCCATTGTTCTGTCAAACCAACAAAATGCAGTCAAACACAAACACATCACCCCCTTATTCTGCTAAGTCACGTTTAAATGCAACTTAAACATTTGTGCTCAGAGTAAAAGCTCAAAAAGCATAACTTTTTTATGCTGTTTAGCTATACTGTATACTGCTATTCCTGTTAATAACAGTCAGGGTTTATTTTGCTAATGATCTATTCTGTACCAGGTTTACTAAAAGGCATACATGCTAGGAATGCTGTAGTCCTAGCCTGTGTCTCTAACATTCTAGCTTAAAAGCATACAGCCTCAGACCAACAATCCCAGTAACTCAGCAGTAAAGGCACATAGCAGTCTAGTAGTCTCCCTACAACACCACACGTTCTTTCACACCACCTGTTTTGCCTCTCAATCACTCCAAGACATTGGTTGCATCAGCTCACATGACAGCTAGTCCCATTGGTTGGTGTGTTCAAACATTCTAAGAGCTTGTAGCCCAGGGAGGAAGAAAACAGAATGTACAGATAAAAGCAGTACAGACAGTATTGTACTTATTACACTAAAAGTGTTTAACAATCCCAATAGTTTTAAATCATTCATTGGCCAGAATGTGTCAAAAACACTGTCTGCCTCATTTTTCTGGGGAGGATGGGGCAAGCAAATGACCCTCTTTCCCCTCCTTGCAGATGCCTATGAGACATACTCTTTCTTTTTAGCTGTTGACAGATTTTGAACTCTGAGACATTTAACTTTCATTAAGTTGCACAAATTGTTGCTGTTCTTTTGTACCCATGTTAATTAAATTTCATGTCTATTTGCTAAAACAGTTCTGTGGCTTGATTTCATACAGGCACTCTACAAACTTAGAATATTTCTTTGCTGCCAATTCAGACCAGGATATTCACTGTGTGCTGGTTTGCATACCCTACCCATTGGTTTTTCCTTCTTATTTTACCATTTGAAATGTGAGACATTTACTATGAACTCAGCTAAGATAATAAGATGAGCAGTTGTGTCATTCATAATGGTGTGGTGAAGTAATAAATGTATCATAATTGGGATGGTCATTTATTCATAAAAGTTCTCATGATTAATTGCTAGATAAATTAAAATACTAAATCAGCATTATAATGAGAGGGTTAGTAACATATAATAGGTCAAGTGCAAATATGTTATTAGGTCTGCATGACCATCGTGCATGTTATATACAGCACAGTGGTGCTTAGGATGTTGGGGATGCTGTCTTAGGTTAGAACTGAATGTTACCCTGTACATACTGAGATGTTAATGCAAGGCAAACTTTTCAATTTTAGGCATCATCAGTAATAGATAGGTTGTTTTATAAACAAGGTGATGAACAAATGTTACAGGTCATTTACATTCTGAGTAACCAGCTGCAGTATTGTGACATAAATTTCTACCAGACTGTTATAAACAATAAGGTGAAATTACATCAGTTCTGAGTTAGCCTGATGCCCACTAACTGGACCTCTTAAACAAGACTGTAATTCTGCTAGCTGTGCCTTAATAAAGCATAGCAGTGCTGTGTTTCATCTGTTCTGTGGAAATGTGTAGCTAAAATCAGCTGCTGAGTGACTTTTATTGCAAGCAGCTTACAGAAAATGCCTGCAGAAAAACTGGCACACTGATTGATGGTAAGACAACCTCAGAGTAGTTATTCAGCGTTTTAGTAACAGCGTACGATTGTCATCATTTGGCGCATGACGGTAAGTTTAGATGATAGCACTGACATTGTTCATCCTACACATGAATGAAGAGCGATACACACTAAAAAGCACCCACACATTGGAATATGATAATCATAAGGTAATGCCGACAAGGCCCTACTAAGTCACAGTATTCTGCATCTGGGCTCCCTTTGGCTGCTTAACCAGTCTTTACTCAGACATTAAGGCATACATGCCAGAATCTACCATTTTAAGCATGGCAGGTGAAGACTAGTTAGTTTCACTATGAAGATTTCCATCTTAAGGGGCTTTGGGACTGGTGGATGCTGACAAAATAGCCCAGCGTGATATATAAAAATAATATAGGAAGAAAAAACTGACAATGTACAGTCTCCGCATCATAGATGCTGGAGAGTACCCCATCTCATTTGTAAAATAGGACTTAGGCTGGGCTGAGAAAACTGTTTATTTGAGTGGATATCAAAACAAGTCTGGCAGATTGCATCGTGACCCATTTTAACACACTGTGCTCATTATTAATAAAATAACTAAAAGTAGATTGCATGTGTACTAGTTATTCTACAGACACATTTTTGCCCCTTATACTACTTTAAATTGTGTTGCATTTTATAAGGTGAGAAATGTCCACTTAAAGAGCACAGGAAAATGGACAAATCTAATGTAATTGTGATGTTTCAGTTAGTGATTAGGGAAAAGGACTACTGAAAGGGAACCTCATGTTTATAAATGGTGAGTTCCAGGAAATACCACTGTGTACACATGTGCCATGAAGTGACAGTGGGCAGCTAACCTTATGCGCAAGTATCTTGGTTACTTAATGTAGTAGGAAAAAATAAGTTAAAGACAATAATACACATAAATGAAATAACATAAAGATTCAAATGCAAAGCCTGTAAATGTCTGAATAATTACTTTCCCTAATGACTCATCAGTTTATGAGTATTGAGGATAAAATTTATAAGAGACCATACAGTATTCTTTTACTTCCTGACAATACAGTCAGGAGAAACCAGACTGTTTTGGAGTTCCTCTTGTCAAATGACACATAGTTCCAATTTGTATTACTATCTGGAATAGTTAATGCTCACCTGTCCCAGGTAATATCCATATTGACTAATCACAATACTCTTTTGCTTTCATGTTTTATGTTTTGACCTCACCCATATGCAAGAGAAAGGGAGAGAGCGAAAGAGAGATGTAAGCTGCCAGCTCCTTCTTGATGAGTAATAAGGGATAACCAGCTAAATATTATGACAAGAATATAATGTCTGTTTTTATTGCTGCACGATTGATTCCATAATCAGTGAAATAATATTTGCTAATCAAAACACGTGTCTTTTTGTGATTAAAACAAATGTCTGTCCAAGAATCATGAATGTATTTTAAATGAATTTAGTCTGTTTCCTTTTACCAAACAACTTTAACAGAATAACAGTATGACCACACCTCTCCTATTTATTTCATAATGAGCAATATCATTTTGTTGCCTGTTAAGCTTTGCCTCAAACTTTCAAATCTCATATGTTAACCCTTTCTAAAATATTCCTCCTAAAGTACTCTGGGAATGACCGAGAAGTATATTTTAAACTGTGTAGTGCTTATGTGCCAAAAGTGTAGGTAAAAAGCCAACTCAAATTTGTATACAGCAGAACAGCATGACTGCAGAAACAGCAAGGAACTTAACATCCAAACTGCAGGAAACAGGTGGCACACATGCAGTGTCTTTTAATGAATAGCATAGTTAAAAATTCAGCATAAGTTTACAGGAAATAGCCCCTGCCAGGCTAACCTGATCAGGCTCTGTCATGCATTCTGGCATTATTTTATTTTTTTATTTATTTAACATTTGTTTACTGGGAAAGTCCGACTTGGAATAAGCCAATTTCCAGCGGAGGCCCAGGGAGAAACGCTCCAGACATGTCTTTGTAATGTGGGAGGAAACCAGAGTACCCAGACAAAACCCACATGAACACAGGGACATGCAGACTCTGCACAGAAGTCACTCCAGCTGAGAATCGAACTGGAGAATCTGTTGCTGTGAGGTGACAATGCTACCACTGCACCACTGCGCTGTCCATTAAAAGACAGGTATTCTGATGTAAAACTGTGGATGTGATCCATTTGAATATCATTAAAGCTTTTGATTCAGTCTCACACTGTAATCTCTTTGTAGTGATGAAAGCAACTGGAATCAACAGAAAAATGTGGATGGTAATAAAAGATGGTAATAAAAGATGGATCTCCACTTATATTGTATTTACAAGCCAAGGGTAAAATATGTCATGTCTGAAGTTAGTCGAGTCTAGTTTTATTGGCCTGGTTGCAGTAGTAAAGACCTGTCAAAAAACTAAAGGATTATTATGCATTCAGAATTCAATGAGTCGGAACACTTGTATGCACTTAAGGCAACTTGTTCATCTCCCATGATGTCCCCATCATAGGGGTGGGGTACAGTGGTTGTATAATAGACAATGATCAGTTCAGAATTTGACAATGAACTCTCCTAAAATAAACAGATCTTAGTCAATCCACTGTCTTTAAATCAGCACGTCTCCAGTGTTGCCAGAAAATGCTTCTACTACTCCCAACATACCTCTCAGCTGTACAGATTTTCCCAGAATGTCCAGATTTTTGCCTCATATTTTTGGTCTGTTCCTTATAAAATTTGTGTTTTTCTGGAAAATCATTGAAGATTGAAGTCACTAAGTAATACAAAATAACAAAAAATACATAATAATGCAAATCCTGTTATTCCAACAACTTTCTAAGTTTATAGGAACAATATTTAAATTATGTCCCTATTTTTGTCCCGTCCCCCCCCTTTTCTGGCTTTGTCCAAATTTCTTGCACTGAGAGGTTGAGAGGTTTGGCTTTCATCTCATCTGCAGTGAGTTCTTGTCCTAATTCTAATCTTCCCTAATTCCCCTTTGTTTTGCCCTCACTCTACCATAGGATGCACTCCTCATCTCGCATACATTGTTCAATGCCACTCTCTTAGCTAAACAACACGTGTTATTTAGATAGACTAAATACAGTGTCCTTACTTTCTGTGGCCTATAGACTCTAGCCAGGTGACCTCTGTCTTCCCTTCCAGCTATGTCAAACAAAGGTCTCTGTGACCTCCTATACCTCTAAAGGAACAACTCCTTAGTTTATACTCAATGTAAAGACATATTTTTATGAGAAAATATAATCACGTGCCAGTTAAGGGACAGTTATAACACAGCACCTCTGATCTGTGGAACACGTTTCCTTACCATTAGACGGTATAAAACCTTAGAAGCGTTTCATACTTCAGTTTTATGAGAGGCTGCATTTTACAGACCAAATGAATCAATGTCTACAAAATTCTAATTGCTAATCTAAAATACATCCCATCTTAGTTCTCCTTATTCTTGTCTGCTTCCCTTTTTTCTTTTTCTCTAACTTCTTATTGTTCCCCTTCCATCTATCATAATCCAAGTTTAAAATATTATTTTTGTATCTACTAAATGAAATCTATACCTCCTACTACTATATTCTGAACTATTAGGTCACCTTCAAGGGCTCTTCTTCTATAGCATTGCTGGCTATGCTTAGAGTGGTTGATTCCCTGCTGGTTTAGTATAATTTATGAAACTCTAAATCTATAACAACAGAGAATAGAAGGGGATTAGTATGTAAGACTCTTCAGAAGATAAAAGGTTAACAAGTGTTTTTTTTTAGATTATTCAGTTGTATCTCATTTAATGTGTTTATTGAAAATATTGCATATCAAAATGCCAAGGTAAACCACAAATAAATACGACCAGTAACCAAAATGTAAATAAAACTGCAAGTTTTCACACAAAATCTGCCTGCTGGTGAAAAATAAAGTAAAAAACAGCTATCCAACTGCCACAGCTGAATATGCTGGTGAAAAATACGCTGAAATGAATGTGGAAAAGCAGCTTTTATTAATGTGATAGGGCACCATAACTCACCGGAGTGAGGTGGTTTTAGTTCCTTGCTCTTTGGATATTTTATTGATTAATAACTTTCAGGTGTCATTTCTTTCTCTGACCTCAGTTACAGCATGGAAAGCTGGGTCAGTCTCTTTTTGGGCGATATAAAAGTCGGAGGTGGCAGAAGATGGGGAACAAGCATGCAGAGGAACTAGAGGAGAATGCACAAAGGCTCTAAAGGTAACAGATGCACCTCTGTACATTCTACTACAAACGTTCACACCTGGCAAGTGACAACCAGGTAGCAGCCTTAAAAATACACAGTAAAAGAACTTAGAAGTTGTTAGTATTATGGAAAGCAAAATCAAAAGGCTAACTGCAAAGGTATGGTGGAAATCAAATGTTAGAGGAATCATCTAGGTAGTACATCTCAGAGATCAGAATGTTTTAATGCCTGCTTATCAGACTTTGGTCTAGCTACATTTAAAGCACTGCATGCAGACCATAAATCATATAGGGAAGGAAGATTATGATGCAGAATAGTTAGAGAAAGAAGTGAGTAGGATGATGAGGGGGGCTGGAAGGTACTTTCATATAAAGAGTGGCCAAGGTGGCTCAGTGTTTTTTTTCACTGACAGAGGAGAAGCGGGGCATAAAGTACAAATATATTAAACATTAATGCATAAATGTAATGGGATCATACTGAAAAGGAAGGATAAGACAGGAAGTAAGGGACATGGTTATGAGATTAAGGGAAAAACGTTTTCTCTAGTGATTTAAGGGAATATTTCACAAGGGTAATATTTAAAATGGTGACTCAGATACTGAAATGGATGGCTGAAACTAAGACAGCTGGTACTATTAATGGAGTGGGCAGATACCTCAGGCTGACTGCTGGGCTTGTGGCAGACTTATAGTATCTTTCTCCAGTTACTGGGTTTACTGCCTGTCTATAATGGCCATTTTGGCTTATGCTGCATTAGGCAGGGACTCCCCTGCTGATTAAAGCACCAGGGTGTCTGTGTGTAGGAGAATGCATATCTTCTTCCCCAATAAGGCAGCCACTGCAAGCCTGCAGGCAATCTGTAGGTAGATTGCTTTAAGGGAGAGACAAGCTAACCCACTCACTATCACACCAGTCTCTCTCCTGGGGGAATGGATGGATCAATAGGGCTCCCCTGGCAGAAATTAACTGGCAGTACGCCCTGCCTAGCCTGAGAATTCATGACTCCCCCTAACACAGAATGAGCAGAAAGAATGGGTTAACTAAGTATGAGAAAGTGGATGACGCAGTTATGCAACGGTAGCATTATCACCTCACAGCAAGAAGTTCTCCAGTTCGATTCTCAGCTGGGGTGCCTTCTATTAGTCTGCATGCCCTCCCTGCATTTATGTGGGTTTCTTCTGTGTGCTCCAGTTTCCTCCCACATTACAAAGATATACATCTAGAGTGCTTCTCCCCGGGCCTAAACTGAAAATTGGCCTCATTCCAAGTCGGACTTTCCCAGTAAACAAATGTTAAATATATAAATAAGTACAGGTGATGAAGCCATTGGGTGGGGCACTCAGTGGTGGGATGTGTGAGAATTAAAAATAAATGGAGTTTACACAGTCATAGTTACAGTGTTTATCCCTACTTTATATGAGCCTTCATAGCTAACTATGTGTAGATTGCAGAATCTGTTTATCTACCTATCTATATATAGAGAAAGACATACTCAGCCTGGAACAGTGTCCTTACACTAAAAGTAATTTCCTCAAACAGAGTGCCAGCTTATTTGTTTATGGTTATGATTCATGATTTATGTGCCCTTAGAAAAGCATGACCCCTACCTACTAACTTTTGTATAGTTAACGGATGCAATTTGAAATCTTTTGAAGTATACATAATTATATTCCTCTTCAGAGAATCATGTGTACAGTCTGTCATTTAGGATATACACTTTCGCTCTGCTGTGTGCCCTCTGGAATTCTGAAGCTCCCCTGCAGTACCATGCAGTAGTCAGTGCTATTAAAAAGAGCAGCATGCAATACTGCTACTGCATGGCATGTTATGTATTTCAAACTGATGCTCACAGATCCCTCGCTGGCAGATCTACAAATTTGTTTCTGAAGTGCACATCATTTGATATTGTGGCTCTCTGTGATACATTACATATGGGATCACTGAGTCTGGGGTCCAGTGTTGTTTCTCCTGCATATGTATTTTTCTCAGCTCTAAGCTACACCACATAATTTTTTTGCATTATTTTATTGTAAAGCAGTTTTGACTTGTTTCCTGTTGCTGAAAATAACAAGTTATGTTAATTCTTGAATTTTACAATGGAGATCAAGCTTTTGGCACTAAATCCTGTTCTGTGATCACATTTTCCCGAAACTCTTAAATGATGATTTACACAGAATAGTGTTGTGTCAAGTGTGTCTAAATGAAGCATTTGATTTGTCTTCATTTGCATTGTAGGAATATATCTAATGTCTCCTATTAAGTAATTTATGTTAAAAGCACTTTACTGAATTTGCTTGCAATAAAAGTATCATTCTTCCTGATCAAAATACTACTTCAACACAAAGACTAAACTCTTATCTGTGGGATAATATCGGTTTTATTTAATCCAGAATTTAGTTAGAGATGATTTTACAGTCCGATAGACTGACATGATATAATGCAGATATTTGAAAAGTATAGTCTTGTCAGTTACTCACTGTCACTTTGCTAAACAGGACAGGGAAACCTGATAGTGCAAGGACTAGGTAGATGAACAGATATACAAAGGCCATGGCAGACTATCGCACACTGACACAATGCTAACAAAATAACTAAAATCGCATGTGTAACGTAGCTGCTGGCTGCAGAGATGCATCTTATTCACATTACTCACAGCAGATTCCAAGGTATTTTGTCATGGTTGTTGTTCTTTATTTGTTGAAAAGTAAAATAATATTGACATTTATTGGGAGAATGTGTAATTCTAGTGCTATTCTGAGGCTTCAGAGAGTATAAAGCATAATTCCTTAGCAGTGTCAAGATGGTTTTGTATGGAAAACATGGCTGATTGGTTTTTACCCAGAGCACATACTTGAAGTGCACCTAGTACATAAACACCATGATTAGAATCATGTACTCATGCAGGTATTGAGGTGATTAATACATGTCTTTAGGTTTGTAGCAGACAATAGTTCCATTTCAAGGTGTCGGAGACCTACTTCAAGAACCTTTAGAACCACCAAGAGCTACAGAGGCATCATAATGCACAGAGGGTAGGTTATTATTTACATCAGACAGGTTAAAACGAAAATACACATGACAAAAAAAAAAAAAAACTACATCATGCAGTGTAGGCAGCTATGGTGAGAGCTGGATGGAATCTCATGCAATCCATTTTAACATGCTGAACTCAAAAAACCCACAGAGAAGACTGGGGTATGGCTTAAAAGGAATGACCACAACAGAGTAACTAGTCACAAACTCTACGGCATTAAGGTACACGATGAAGTACCACTGTCACCTGGCCTACCAAGGTGTGATATGCTTCATACCAATGTTGAAACAAGGGGCTGCTGTTCATAACTTGTGCAGTGTTTCTCTATCCAGGCAAACATTTTTTCAAGTAAGTATAATGGCAATGATCTCGTGCATCTAATGCACATTGATAGCTGGCATGATGATCATGTGCCAGAGGGGTTCCTATTACCTTATCGAATTGCGGAAATTTCGAACCTGAAAACATCAAACAGAAATGTTCAAAGTTTCAGCAATTCGAAAAAAAAAATAATAATATTCGTGTGTATGACTGTTGTAAGTAGGGGGGTAAGCCCCCCTGTACCCCTACACTCTCCGCTCCTTAAATATACCAACTCTGAGATCACACTACAGTGCAGTAAAGAGAAATATTCCCTTTCCGCACTGTAGTGTGATCTCGGAGTTGGTATATTTAAAGAGCGGTGGGTGTGGAGGGTGCATGGGGGCTTGCCCCGCTGCTTACGACAGTTACTTTCTGTCCATTGTTTTTTTTTTTTGTTCTTTTTTGTGTTCAAAATTATAAAACTTCGAACACACAAGTTCGATCTTGTGGTGTTTGAAGTTTTATAATTTTGATAAGGTAATCGGAACCCGTGCCAGAGCACAACTAGTCATTGTGGTTACCTGGCAATGCTATTGCCCACATGTTGTCAGTGAACACATGTATGCAATCAAATATCACCCTTTCAAAAGCACCCACATGCTCACAGTTGTGTCTTCAAAACCCACTGTTGATTTTGGCAAGGATATGTCGCATACAATGAAAGACCCCATTTAGTTAGAAATAGGAATGCATGGTCCACCACTGTAGACACACGTTGGGCTTCAGCAGAATATGAACTGATAAGTGTAGACTGTATATTCTTTGTGCACCACCTGGTCATCATTACTCTTGTCCACTGTCTCTTTACACTGTTTTGGCCCCTATTTTCTAACAAATTGCTTTTATCCTCCTTCAGTTCCTTCCTCTATGAGTTCTTGGTTGCAGAGTTCTGCTGCAACCCTGTATACCTTAACTGAAAAGCACAAGAATGTATTGGTATTTTGTATGCATTGGTGAAGGTTGTGCATATGCCCTGTACACCACTGTTCAGTGTGTATGGTGTCAATTGCTGGTAGGAGACTGACTGCATCATCCCGGCATGAAGCTCTAAGGAGGGGGAATATGTGGATATACCCAGGCACCTGTACTATTGCTGATATCCTGTCCATCAGAAGTAATTAATAACAAAGGATATGGCACAGCACTAGCAGCTGTGTCTTCAAAGGAAGTAACCTTACAACTAGACAATAACACTCCCACATAGAAGGACAGTAATGTAATACCATGTCACCCATCTAATGGACTTGCAACTTGTGCATGGTAACTATAAAATATATTAGAATCACTACTTTCTAACACATACATAGACATGTACATGTGTTATATGGTACATAGATCCATGTACCATCTCTGGCCTGACATAATTGTCTGATGCTGTAGATGCATCATATCCTACAGAGCATCATAGCTCTCAACTTCTTAGAGCAAGAAATCTGGACAAAGCCATAAATAAAAATGGGATAAAGGCCCAAAATTAGGGACAATTTTGAAATACTGCTCTTGCAAACTTAGAAATTTGATAGAATAACAGGTTTTGCATTAGCATGACTTTTCTGAAGGGTATGAAGTCTGAAATTCAAATTCTGTCATTATTTTCTAACTTCAGTCTTTAATGATTTGCCACAAATTTGCCAGAAAACCACAATTTTATGAAAAATGGTTCAAAAATATGAGGCAGAAATCTGGACATTCTGAGAAAATCTGTACAGCTGAGAGATAAGAGTATCAGGACTGTGTCAGGTGCAGATGTTACTGCAGACATACAAGAACACCTTTAGGTGGCACTTTGTGAATGTAAATGACTGCTAGTGTGAATATTATCTGCTTGTTCATGAGGGGCACATATCTCAAGGCCAGCACCAGGTATTTGGTGATTGGTGCAATTGTCACCAAATTATATGAGGTTGTAAAGGTCACCACACGTGGCATGTTTGGCTGTCTCAATGTCCCTAGCAAGTCACCATGTCTAGTCATCCATGTGAAAGAAAGTGCGGCAATGCCCTTGAAGTGCATAGTTGCCCAAGTTAGGGCTATATAGGCAACAAAGAATTCCTGGTAGAGAGTGGTAGCATAGAAGCTGTCCTGCTATCAGAGAAGCAGTCCAGCTCTATCCAGTATGCCATTGAAAGTTGTCCCATGGGAGATGAACATGATGACAATACTACTAGAATAACCAACTGTACCCGTCCACAGTGGAGTCTGAGGACCTCAGGACAGTTTTCTAATGCCTATTATTTTGTCTTCTCAGTGTATGAAAGATATTGGTAACTTCAATTTTCATTACTATTATTATGACTCCACCCTTACAACTGATGAATTTGCAACTCTCACAGCTCTGCAAAATAGAAATGACATTGCCTTTAAATTAGCACCTAAAGGCATAACTTTAGTAGTTTGGCAAACATATTTGTATAACATTGTAGCAATCCAGCAATGATCTCATGGCATGCTTAACAGTATTGTTCCTGAAGATCCCATTCTCAGTTTTCATACTGAGGTTACCACCACATTACCTCTGTCAGAGCTTTCCTGCATTTGCTAAAGGCTGATTGTCATCCATCCACTCATAGGTTCCTAGATTCAAAAATAAGTACTAGCCTAGCTGCCCTTGCAGGCCATTTTATGCCTAGCCAAGTTCCTTTTTCATGCTTGAAATATCTTCTCCCATTTGGTTATGGATTGGAGTAACTGGGATCATACAATAGATTATGTGAGGAGACTTGAGCATGAGACAAACCATTTAGGAACTGAGTCTGTCCATAAGTAGTACAGAGAGTAGTTGTAGGGGGTAGTTGTGGAGTAAATTTTCTGTTTTCCATTCATAGATATAAGTTGCCTTTGAATATGGACAGGAATGAACTTTGTTTTAGGTGGATGGGGAGTCTGTTCCGCAGCAGCGGTACCCTCTGTGAGATATACCTGTTCCTCCAAACCATGCTGTTGATTTTGCAAAAGAGGTTTAGATTCCTAGACTGAGTATTTCTGATGCCATTGACATGCTGATGTGCAGACGATCTATCAAAAATGGGTTGGAGAATGCCTTGTATGCCAGACACAGGTCACCTCTTAGTAGTTTGTTGGATACCGAGTATAGTGACAGGGTTTTGAGTTGGTACATGTAGGGCATGCTTAGATCATGTATCCTTTTAGGAAGGTATCTCTGTGGTCATTCCTGTTGTTGCAAGTGTCCTGATAGATACATGTCAAAGGGGGCATTATATTCAATGACTGGCCTAATGAGGGTTGAGTAAAGGGAGCAAAGACCTTCTTAGATCTAGACACAATCTCTTTGTTTATAAGCTGTGCAATACAGAAGGATGTTCTTACAACAATGGACATATGTTGGTCAAAAGTTATTTCACTGTCCACATAAGTTCCCAAATCCCAAACAACTAGATTATTCATAGGGCCATAATATCAAAGTGATAATTCCCTGGGGTAGATGACTTCTCAAAGGATACAATAATGCATTTTTGACATTTAGTTTCAGTCCATGATTTTGGCACCAATTAGTCAACCAGAGTCCTTTTGTTTTGGCTTTTACTTCAGAAAAGTAGATATCAAACTGGAGACGTCCCAGCACCGAACCCTGTGGGACTTCACTAGTGACCAGTCTCTTTGCTGAGGTAACTTTCCCTATTTTAATTATCTGCATCCTATCTGTAAGCCAGTTTGTAATATAGCAGGTGACATAGGGGTTTATTATGTCAAAAGCTTTGGACAGGTCAAGGTATGTGGTGGGTATGGTTTTCCCTTCAACATTGCTTTGCTGACCTTTTCAAAAAATCCATCAGGTTGCATAAGTATGACCAGCTCTTGACAAATCTAAACTGAGATGAGTCCAGTGTTTGGAGGTTCCCTATGTCCTGATTGATTAATTCCATAAGTCTTTCCATGGTTTTGCATATGAGGTTGGTCTGACATATTGGTCTGTAAATTGCCCGGGACTGTGGAATGTCCTTCCTTATGCGGGGAGAATAACTGTAGCTGCTGTCCATTTGCTTGGTGCAAAACCTGTATGTTGGCTGTGACTGAACTGTGTAGTTAGGGGTTTGGCTAAATCATGCTTCATGCTATTTAAGATGCATCTAGAGATATTGTCAGGCCCCATCGCTGTAGTATTTTTAACTTTTCATAGCACTTTTAGCACTTGGTCTTGTATGATTTCTAGAGGCAAACCAGTTTCAAGTGAATCCTGATGGAGAGAGGGGTAACGCTAGAGCTAAATTTATCATCCAGTAGATTTGCTATCTCTTCAGCCTCAGTGTAGTTAACATTATTCACAATCAGCTCAGAGCATTGCTGTACTGTGCTTTTGAGATTACAAACATAACAAAAAACTGCCTTGTGATTTTCTTTGGCTTGGTTATGTATTTTAAACACAAACTTGGCTTTGGTGCATTTTATTAATCTCCTGAGTTGTTTGTTTATTTAAGTGACACTGTCTGCAAATTTATGGATGGCTAGAAACCCAACAAGACTCCCCTACAAGCACACACACCTGCATGAAAGACTGCATTCTAAGACTAAATGTGTTTTTCCTTGCAGAGGGTCTGCAGTATCACCTTAGGTACCAAGATGTGTCACAATTTTGCCAGCCTGTTTGTGAGATGGCTAGAAAAGCAATATTTTCTCTCATTCAGAGATATACTGCCTGAGCTCTGTAGGCATTACATAAATGAAAATGTAGACATCTCCCGTTTTTGAAAGGAAGCTCTTCAGCCCCTTTTGGATACTTTTATCAATGTCCATTCTTCCCTCTAGTATACTTTCATGGTATCCTCCTCCACTCTGTATTTTTGGGTATTAAGTCTGTGGTATGCATTTAAAGATACCAGTTTATTATAAACTCACTGGTTTGTAGAGCATTCTTCTGAACGATTGTTTAAAGAATGTTTTACCAGACTCAGAAGTTCTTTTACTCCACACGTTATGCAGTGGAGATGATAGGCTGAGAAGGTACAAATTCATTCATTTTCACTTACCATGGTAAGTGTTGTGCTGGTAGCAAGCTGATCAGAGTACATCAGACTTCTCTTACCTCAGCAACAGTCTTTACATTATCCTGTGGAATCCCTGATCTTTCCAGGCAGCTGAGCCATATAATCCCTTTTCTTATGTTCTGGGCCTAGCCTGCCCCTAGGCCTCCTCCCACTGGATTTCATCTGGTATGACACCTGTGTAAGATGCCAATGGAGCATCTTCACAAGTTGCCCAGATGACATCACCTGACTCCTCTCAATAGAAAAGAACAGTAGTTTCATTTTAAGTTCCTTCCAAACTACCAAGATCTATACTTTATCATGGAAACTGAGCCCAGCTACCCTGAAAAGGACCCTTATTTTTGCCACTTGTATCTGTGTTCCCACCCTTTCAAACACTACCCCGAACTTATGACCATAGGTTAGATGTGAACATAACCTGACTGTCTGCTGGTCAATCTCTGATTATCTTTTTTTGAATAAGACCCAAGGGTACTTAATTTCTTCCACCCAAAGAACAATTTCCCCATCACAGAGCAATCCACTCTTTTCCGGGAGGGAGCCCTCACCTCTGATTTGGAGGGATTGATTATCACTCATTATGCTGCACAGCAGCAGTGAATTTATCCATAGTATGTTGGCCAAGATGACATAATTTGCATGCAACAAATCTGTGATCCTTACATAACCAAACTAAATCTTGATATCAAGTTATGAAAATCACAAAAAGGAGGGAAGACAACACATATACACACCCTTGATGCAGTCCTATTCCCATTTTGCATGAGTTCATGTTAATGCTGCAAATGCAGACAAAACTTTCACTCCTCGGATGCAGGGATCAAATGGCAGATAATGGTGTCTGTGGGTCCTTATACTGTTGCAACACTTCCCATAGGGATATCAGGAAATATGGATTGTATATGTTCCGAGTATAAATAACACTGAGAGACCCTTGTGACCCTTCCATATCTGTGAAAAGACAAAGGCTTTATCTAGTGCTCCCTGGCCAGCAGAGAACTCTCATTACTCCTTTTGATTCAAAGACTTGACCACTAGCTGATGTATTATTTTCACTGCATTAGTATATACTTTCTAAGAGAAAGGATGAGGAGTATGATATCTCTAACACATCATCATGTTCTGCTTTCTGAAAATAGGGACCACTGCCCAAATTTTCCAGTTTAGAGCTACCATCTAAATCTTGCACATAGCATTTCTCAGAAAATCCCAACAACATGCATTGGTATTACACTAGATCGTCAAAATCTTTTTTCATCAGTCTCTTATTCATCGACCCCTAACATCAAAACTCACTTCAGCAAACATCAATATTTTTTACAGGGTAAATAGCCAATTGGCCAACACCACAACTTTGCCATTTTCCTCACTTTAGTGTTATCTTGGAGTTGGTATATATAGTTGGGGTGGTTATGGGAGCACAACCCCCCACATTGGAGGGTGTGGTGGGCAAATCCCCCACTTCGGTGGGTTTGATTTACTGCAATGTGTGTTTCAGTGGGGTAGTGGCCAATTGATTGCTTACCCTGTAAAAAGTTTCAATGTTCACTGAAGTTAGTTTTGATGGTTAGGGGTCGATGAATAAGCTGTAGATGAAAGAAGATTTTGACGATCTAATATACACCCCATGCATCACTTCATTATTTCTGATTGGATCTTATCCACTCCTATGACTTTGCCACAGGAAAAACCTATAATCAATGCAGTGACCTCATCTACTAGAAAAGATTCAATTCCATTGGGTACTTCTGCACTGTCTTCTTAGAGGAAGACATGAGTTCCATATTCAATAGTTCTTTAAAATGGTCCTTTCACCTTTCAGCAATGTCTCTAACTGATGTCAGTGCTTTTTCACACTTGTTGAGAACAAACTGTGTAGGTTCCTGCTCTCACCTTCTACTTCACTGGAAAGTTTGTCAGAATCTCTTTGAAGTCATCCAAAAGTCATTATTTATGGCCTCACCAAGCTAATCCCAGACCTAAGCCTTCACTTTGGTGACTAGTAATTCTGCTTCTTTCCCTTAATTGCTAGTATCTAGCACTCAGAATGAGAAATCCTCTGGCTAGAAAGATCTCTTACTTTAACCTGATAGGTTACCTCACCACTAGTGTGCACCAACAGGTTCGACAGCTACAACCATGAAATGAACAAAGCATCTTTTGGCCATAGTTCCTTGCTGCCTCCTCAGTTACTGAGAGCTTGAGCAGGCAAAGAGTACATAGACATTTTATCAACAGAGGATGTCTCCAAAGCACAGTGGGCTGAGTACTCCAGTGAGTCAGTAAGATTTCCTGCGGCCTTGAATATGCAATGAAAGGATACTGCCACACAGCAAAAATGCATTCCATTTGTGCTAACCTTTAACCTCAGCCCATGTCTCATTAGAGGTGAATCATGAATAAGCATCTTACATTACAATTTGAACCTGATGCACCTAACCATTACTACTTATTGTTGAGTTCTCTGTCAGTGGATTTATCTGATGAGAAGCAGGCCACACAACTCCAAGACTTCCTACCAAACCAGTATCAAATCCTGCAAGACAACACACTGCTACACTTGTAAATTCAGAGTGTATCTAAACATTCCTGTGCTGGTTTGTGTTTTATTGTGCAGTTGCCTGGTAAGAGAACATTTATTTTGATTTATATTTTATTTTTACCACTGTTTTTTACTGTTTATTGGAAGAAAGAGATAGTAGACAAGAAGATTTACCAGAGTGATGGTTTATAATTCATTGATCTTTACTGTTACTAAGAGGTGTGACTGTGAATGATAATGATCAGAAGCTACTGCTCACATCTGCACATGAGGTAAAGGATTTCAGCTTTTGTGTGACTTTCATAACTGGTAAGGTCAGAGCAACAACTTTATTATACTTAATTTAATATTTTGTTCTATATTGTTTGTGTGATTTTTCCTCATAGAAATTGATTTAAAGTCTCTTTGAATTCTATGGTGACTGATTTTGACTATCCTTTTCTTTGAGAATTCTTTAATCATTTTCAGCTGAAAATGGATTCCTTAAATGAGTATGCCGTTAATGATTTGTAAAAGCATGAGTATCTTATACAGTGTACTAAATGCTATGTATATTTAATGGTAACACCTGATAACACTGGTGAACTGTCTTCCTAATGTCAAAAGTTTGATGATTTTTTAGGGGTCTATATTAGAACACTGACAAAGCTGTTAATCGAATGACCTTATCATCAAAAATTCCGGTGATAAAATTCAATTTTGTGTGGGGCTGCTCTCCCCACACCCCCTGCTATTTATATATACCAACTCTGAGATCGCACTACAGTGAGGAAAGGGCAAATTTTCCAATCTTCACTGTACTGCAATCTCACAAAACATACTCCTATCACCGGCATTTTCGATGATAAGGCCATTCGATTAATGGCTTTGTCGGTGTTCTAATATAGACCAGTAAAAATGTAGAAATTAACCGGACATCAACGTGAATAAAATACTATTATTTTTATTGATTAAAACACATCACATAAGCGCTTTCATCTCTCATGGAGACATCTTTAGATAAAATACACTCACATTCATCATCTTATTTATAAACTAGCTGAAGTTTATCAACCAATCATGAAATGCTGGTAATTAAAAAATTCCCTGTGTAAAAGGTATACAAAGCACCTATTCCAGTCACAAGTACTTACAGAAACACTTTTCAAAATATAATAAGGCATAAAAAATATAAATAAAGATACATAAAAATCATGTTAGATTTCTTTAAAATTTATTTTAGCAAATCTGCTTTTTCACTCAGTATGGGTTTGAGAGATATTTGGTCATTCAGACCTGGGGGGGGGGGGTGATGCATTTAATTGCAACTGCCAGACAAGTTCTCTTTTTAATAAATGTCTTACCAGTCACCACCCCTGGAATGAATCTGCACTTTTTCCAGTATACCAAAGCTAAACTTAACAAAAGTACTAGACGCAACAGAGTACCTGTAAAATGCATTAACTTCCTTTTTCTTCCTGATCTCATACAGGTGCTCATAAATTCTTGATTTCAAAGCTCTCTCTGCCTTTCCAACATAGTATTCTGAGCAACTGTCACATTTGGCTGGGTACACTAGTTTGTTGGTATTACATTTCCCTTTCACAAAGGAAACCTTGGTATGCAAAACAATTTGTCCAAAAACATTGTTTTCTCTTCTTAATATACATACAATATGCATACAACATTTTTGTCTGTTTGTTTAACATTTCTAAGATGTATTTAAAGTTCCTGCCAGTTTTACTTAGAAAAAGGGGTTCAGGCCCAACCAACTGGGAAACTTCATTGTTAACCTTAAAAATACTCCAGTTCTTTTTTATAACTTCCCTAATCTCTTTGGAATAAACATTATGTTCCAATACTAGGGCTTTTTTGTATTTGTTGTCTCAATTATTCCTATTTTGATTGGTAAAATCAATCCCTAACAGGGGTGGATACTTGGTACCCCAACCTTTCCTTCTTTAAAAATACTATCCACCATCTTCTGGGGATATTTCCTTTCTATAAACATTTTCTACAATATGTCAAACTCCTGATCTAATTCTTTAATATCAGAGGTCATTCATGTCACCCATATGGCCTGACCCTTTACCAGTCCTCTCTCAAACCCATACTGAGTAAAAAAGCAGATTTACTAACATAAATTTTAAAGGAATTTAACATGATTTTTATGTATCTTTATTTATATTTTTATAGCTGATTCTATTTTGACAAATGTTTCTGAAAGTACTTGTGACTGAAATAGGTGCTTTGTTTACCTTTTACACAGGGATTTTTTTTAATTACCAGCATTTCATGATTGGTTGATGAACTTCAGCTTGTTTATAAATAAGATGATGAATGTGAGTGTATTTTATCTAAAGATGTCTCCATGAGAGATGAAAGCACTTATCTGATGTGTTTTAATCAATAAAAATAATTTCTACATTTTTTACTGGTTTGGTGAAGTTTGGGCCATTTTTTTAGTTAATTTTGTGGTTCTAATATAGACCCTTTTTTACCATTATTAGTAGGAAATCTAGATTTAATGAAGACAACTGCACTTGTGCAATTGGCACTGTTGTTATGTATACTAATGACTTCACTGATGAGATAAATATTTGACAAAGATCAAATAGAACACATTTAGGAAAGGAAGTGTCTAATGTCAGTAAAGATCAATCAACCTCTAATGAGCAAGATAATACCAGTGACAACTTTGGAATTCTGGATACAAGTATTCAGCAATCTGAGCATTCAGAGAACATAGAAAGCAATAAAAAAATAAATTAAGAGGTTTACAACAAATAACATGGAAGAAAAAGAAAATAATTGATGCCTACAAAGCAAAGGGAATACATGCTAAAAAGGACAACCACTTTGTTCTGTAACACACAGATTACAGGGAATGATAGCATTTTTTTCTAACACAAAGCCTTCAGTCTATAGAAAAAAAAATGCATAATTTTTTTTTTCAAAAGAGAAGGTAGAAAAAAAGGCAAGGGGCAAGTGAAAAAGAAGAAATCAAAACTGAATGTGGAAAGACTGAAGAAGAATTGAAGAACATTACTGCAACAAAAAATAGGAGAAAAACAGACGTTGACAACATGGCTCAAGGTGTGGATGTACAAAACCAGCTGGATTTGAATTGTTTGCTTGCAAATGTAATAAGCAATGATAACAGTGGGATTAATAAGACTAATGGTGATGAAGGTTATTCCTTTCTAACAACTTGTAGAGCAGATATTATTGAAGTAGAAATGAGGTTTCTTCAGATCTGGTCAGAAAATATATTCTTGTAATTGCAGATTCAGTTATTAGAGGAACTGATATTTAACCTTTGCAGAGAAGACAATAAGCATTGAATAGTGTTATGCTTGCCAGGAGGAAAAATAGAGGATGTGAGAAAGGCCTTAGAATGCCTTAATGTAAGGAAGTATGGATCTATTGTTTTTTTCACCTTTGTACAAATGATCCCATCCACAAGGACTCTCTGTTAGTTAGGGACTTACAGCCCTCTTAGATGGTATAGCTTATACAGTTATTAGAACATATCTTTCAAATATCACATATAAAAAAGAGAGCCTGGTCAGCATGAATTAAAAGATTTTGGGAGTAAATACCTACATGAAAAAAAATGTCCCGCTTTTAAAAAATGGTAATGTGTAGAGCATCTGAGCTTAATTTGGAGCAAGCATGTGTTTAGATAGGATGGTGTACACTCATCAAGATCGAGGAAGAGAATTTTTGCAGAAGATATTTCATAATGTTTGACAAACACAAGGCAGGATTTTTACCAGGTCGAAAATATAACAGCTCTCACATAGCAAAATTTGATGCGTTTCTGCTGGCTGTTAATGCTAGGAACATTAATAATAACGTTTTTTATTGTTTGTGAAACATGATTAAAGAACAATGAGTGAAAACCAGTTCTGTCAGGGTATAAATGTATTTACTGTAACAGACATTCTAACAAAAATCATGTGAAGGTGTTATGATGGGGATCAAAGATAGTTATGAGATCTGTGTTTACTACATGTTCAGTGATAACATCAACACTATAGATTGTGTAACTGTGACAATAAAGACAATCCTGGAACATATAACAAGTTGTTGGAGTGTATAGACCACCAAAGTCAAGTGCTGATGACGTAGAGGAATTCATACATTTCTTCCATGAAACATGGGATGGAAGAATAATTGTGGCTGGGGATTTAAATTTGCCAGAAACAGACTGGAATAATATTAATTCAACAAAATTAGAAAAGAAATTATTTACAATATATGTTCTATAACAACAGTTGTTTCAGACTGTAAAAAAAAGACTACCAGGGAACAGAACATACTAGATGTTGTTTGTGTTCCTAAATAAATTATTATTATACCATGACCCCCCCCATTAATATTCCAAAATGTGCATGCTGATTGGCCAGCGTGCACATTGTAAATCGACTTATACTAATGGAAAAAGGTCCGGTCGCCCGGACTTTTTCCATTAGTATAAGTTTCTTTTAAAATACTGTCTCGCTATGTTAAAAGAGTTTAACATAGCGACACAGGTTTAAAAAAAGCAACGGAGATCTCCTTTGCTTTTTTTAAAGCTGTCTCGCTATGTTAAACTCCTTTAACATAGTGACACAGTGTGTAAAAAGCAACGGAGATCTTGCTTTCTCTGTTGCTTTTTTTAAAACCTGTCTCGCTATGTTAAATGGGCTTAACATAGTGAGACAGTTTTAAAAAAAGCAATGGAGAAAGCAAGATCTCCATTGCTTTTTACTGTTTCGCTGTGTTAAATGGGTTTAACATAGCGAGACAGCTTTAAAATAAGCAACGGACATCTCCGTTGCTTATTTTAAAGCTGTCTCGCTATGTTAAACCCATTTAACATAGTGAAACAGTAAAAAGCAACGGAGATCTTGCTTGCTCCGTTGCTTTTGGCCACAGCTCTGATGTACTGCGTAGGTATGCGCAGTACATCAGAACTGCCACGGATACCAGACAGCTGTGGAAGGGCAGCAAAGAGGCATTATACAATGCCATTATTTAAGAAAAGTAATTATTTCTTTTCTTAAATAATGTCATAGTATAATAGCAATAACCCACTTCTGGGTGTGGGTAATGTGGGATTTACCCACGGTTGTCTTTGTTTGGTCCCTCGGGCTTTGCCCTCGGGACCAAACCACGCCAACCGTGGGTAAATCCTGCATTACCCACACCCAGGCGTGAGTTATTGCTATATTATACCATGTCAAGTTTTACCACTGTTGATGTGCAGTAATCATGGAGTTATAAAGTTTAATTTCTTGATAGATAATTCTGTCAAACTGAGATCTAAACCAATACACAGACAATTAATAACAGATTATATTGAAGCAAAACAGTCAATATGTAAAACAAATTCAAGTGATGTGTTCAGTGGAAAAAATGCAGAAGAAATATAGAAAGTTTTGAAAGAGAAATTGAATGCAAAAAAAAAGAAAAAGAAAAGATAAACAACAGGAACTATGCATACAATGTCAGGAGGATATATTTCCATTAGAACAAGATACTTGATTAAGATGAGAGAGAAAAACATAAGAAATGGAAAACAGGTCAAACTACAACTTTGAAAACTGTAATAAAGAAAATAGAGAGGCAAATTAAACATAGCATGAGACAAGATCAATAGACATTTGAAGAAAATGTATATAAATAAATAAATAAATATATATATATATATATATATATATAAATAGAGAGAGAGATATTGAGCATAATAGGAAACCATTTTATAGATGCATAAGATGTGGCAGAGTAAAACTGATAAACTGTGTGTAGATTCAAAGAGGTATTCTCAGACACAGCAAATTATAAATATATTTACAAAATCTTATGCAAAGTAGTTTGGCTTGCACGGTCTTGATAAATGTGCAAAAGCAACCTTTAAAGCAGGGAAGATGCAGCACCAAAAAAATGTCAGTCTGGGAAAAGAATGTGATATAAAAGAACTTGAGCAAGAGGGATTGTGTAAGTATTTGGGAACTGATGCAGAATTAGCAAAAAAACATAAACAAATGCGAATAAAACTTAGTAAAAAATATTTTAGAAGACTAAAATTAATACTGAAAACAGCTCTGACATCTAGTAACAAAGACCAAGCTATAAACCAGTGTGGTCTTCCTATACTAATTTACAGTTTTGGTGTGATTGACTGGCCCCAAAAAGTATTGGATCAATTGGACAAGAAAACAAGAAAAATGCTTCATGCTTATCAAATGATTTGTTATAAAAATCAGTTTATACCAAGATTTTATATTCTCCATTCTGAAGGAGGTATGGGAATCCTCCTATAGATCTGCAATTGTGGGACTGCATATTTATCTGCTGACCTCACAAGATCCAAACATAGTGAACATTTTAAAACATGAGGAGAATAAGCCTAAGATGACTTCCCTGCTTAGTTTAGCAAAAGTATACTGCCGTTAAGCGAGAATGGAAATCAATCCAGAAGTAGATAAAATTCAGGTAACTGAATGTTCCAAAAACCAAAGGAAAGAATATAAGGTGAAGGATCAGATGAAAAAGCAAGAAATGTGGAAAATGCATAAATATAGTTGCAAGTACAGAAAACTCTTGGAACAGCCTCATGTCAATCAGGACAGAATGCAGGGATGGTTAAGGAGAGGTGAATTTAAACCAAAAGATGAAAGGTTAATATTGCTGGTCCAGAATAGTGGACTATGTACATGTTGGTTTACAAAGTCATTTAATATGTGGGAGAAACAGACAAATGCAGATTTTTGTAAAACAGAATTGGAAACAGTCACACATCTTGTTGCTGGGTGTGGTACACTAATGGCAGAAGGACAGTAAAAAACTGAAAGGCATAATCATGTGGCAAGAATGTTGCACTGGGGACTGTGCAAATATTATAATATTGAAGCCACTGAGAAGCAGTGGAAACATGAGCCACAAAGCATTATAGAAAATGATGAAGTTTATATCACATAGGATTACCCTTCACCAACAGTTAAAAAAATGGATGCAAGAAAACCAGATATAGTAGTTTATGAAAAGAAGACAAAAGTAGCATTGATTATTGAAATTGCTACACCTACTGACTAGAGTGTCTTACGTGCAGAGAGCCACCAGGATTTACAGGCAGAGAGGAGGGCAATGTAGAAGAAAGATACCCAGCCAGTTCCAATAGTAGTAGGAACAATGGGCCTTATAAAAAAGAATGTACAGTGGTACTTAGATATTTTACCTATACCTGCAAATCTATATGAAGTGCAGAAAGAGTGCTATAAAGAGCATGTCTGGCTATCGTCAAAGACTGAAACAATACTAAGTTCATAAACATTAATCACACCTTTTTTACACCCACCTTTATTGAATTATCACTTGTGACATACACTTTGACTTAGAAATGGGGTCCATTCCTATCATGGTATTAGAAACACAAAAGACTTGGAGAAGTTTAACCAGGTGATATATTGCACTAGTGACATCCTGGTAACCTCAGATATGGAAATCAAATCAGAGTTATTGAAAAAGAACTAAGCAATCTGGATCCAAACAATGCACAGGGAGGAGATGGAATTAATAATAATGATCTGTGAACACTTTGGCATGATCTTACAGTACCATTAAATCTGTATTTTACTAGATCATTTAAAATTGGGGAGATTCCTCATGACTGGGTACAAGCACTTATTAAACATGTCTTTAAAGGAAAAGTAAGGCAAACTCAAAGTATACAGACCCATATGTTTACTTTCATGTGGAAAAATAATGCAGAAAGTTATATTGAATAAATTATTAACAGAAATGGAAAAATTGAAACCACAATTCGGCATGCATATACTAAAGATAGATGTATTACCACCCATAATATGATGTTCTATAGCAATATAATAACAGCTATTAATAAAAAATAATGCTGTGATGTAATTTATACAGATTTAACTTCAGCTTTTGATAGGGTCATACAAAAAACACTGATCAATGAATTAGAACAACTAAGTATTGATGTACTCTTGATAAGACGGATAGATCCATGGTTTGCAAATAGGATGTGGCAAGTATCATACAGCAATTGGACAGCTGACATTTGAGGTTACAGTCAGGGTGTCCCACATGTTTCTATCCTAGGCCCATGCTTGTTTAGATTGTATTTTTCAGATCTATCTTTTTCATCTGAGGTGTTCTACAGTCTGCATACAGATGACCTGAACATGGGTAAGCTGATTACATGTATTACAGACAGGGCATGTCTGCAAAAGAACTTAACTAAATGATCATTTGGATACAGAGGAATAATATGCTGATACATACATGAAAAACTGAGCACATGAGATTTGGGAGACATAAATTGAAAGTATATTTAAGACAGTGTGTACAGTGATTGAAAGTGCAGATTCATTTAAGGACAGAGGTATATGGATAGCTCCAACTCTGAGTTTTTTTACCAACCAATTGATTAATGATAGTTATAGAACTATACTTTGTCAAAAATATGTATAAAGTCTAGGAAATCAGAAATGATGAAGTCATTGTTTTTTTAGTTATATTAGACCAAAACTTGAGTATGGAATAACAATAAGGAATCTTATAAGAAAACAAGCATGAGTAAACTGGAAAGAATACATCAGAAATATACAATGAACATCTAAGGTTGTGAACATTTAAGTTATTATGAAAGACTAACATTTTTGAACTTGTACAGATATTTAAGAGGTGACCTTATTCAGGAATATAGGGCATTTAGAGACAACTACCTCTGGGAATGTTTGGGGTTTATCAAAAAGTAGTTGAGAATCATCAGACAACCTATGCAGAAGATTCTGTAGGAATAAGAAGCGTACTAATTGGTTCTTTGAGGGACTAGGTGATGCATGGAATAGACTACTAAACTACATTCAGACAAACACTAGGTATTTTTAAGAACAGCCTGGGCACTTATTATGAAAACAATTAGTTTCATATATCAGCAGTCTAGAAAGGCATTATTGGTTGTGGTTGAAATAGTTGTATGTATGTATGTATGTAGATTTACAACTAGTATTAACCAGATTAGAGTGCCCAAGGATATCTTTCCTATTACTGAGAAGTTGTAATGTACTAGTAGCAATGCAACATACTGCACCATTTGCAGGCAGTGTTTTGGTATTTATACTACAGAAACTGGAAATATACTTCCGCAGTGGTGCAGCGGTAGCATTGTTGCCTCACAGCAAGAGGTTCTCCCATTTGATTCTCGGCTTGGGTTGGGAGTGCCTTCTGTGTGGAGTCTGTATGTCCTCCCCACGGTTGAGTGGGCGTTCGAAAGACATGCGTTGAATGGGCGTGCCTTTGTTGAAGGTTGGGCATCGGGCTGGCAACTCGACACCATAAAAACCAACTGCCAATCATTAGCGGACCGTAGTTCCGCTGTGGCGACCCCTAACCGGGAAAAGCTGAAAGACAAACAACAACAATTACAGAAACTGGAAAATGTCTGGTTAACACCATAGGGCATTCAGGGATGATGAGGCCAAGAAATCTATGGAATGGTGTTTTACTAGCAATGATCACTGCATCACTGTTTGTTTGTGTTCTCAAGCAGAGATTCCATGATGCTGAACTCAAGAAAAATAAAATGTTGAAACTAATGATATTATAATCCTTAGCTCATAGGAGCTTTCTTTGTGGACTTAAAGAAAGATTAATTTTTCTATTTCCTTTAGTCATCTCTTCTTCTCTCCAGATTGTTACCTTTTTATACCTTCCCTTTAAATAATTTTTTTTTTATCTTTCTTTCTTGTAATTACCCAGTCTCACCTCTGTGTCTTCTATTCGGGTCTATTTTATATGCTCAAAGAGACTTTTCTTCGAATGTATAATCATCAACACCTAAATGCTCTAAAGCAGGAATGGCCACGTCCGTGAATTTTTTCCTTGGGAAAAAAATTCATGGGGCCGTGCACAAAAAACACAAACTTCAAAACCCTAATGAAGTGGGGGAGCTGTGCCTCCCCCCACCCTCCTAAATAAATATACTAACTCCGAGATCCGTCTACATTGGGGAAAAGGGCAATTCCCGATAATGGCTAACTGAATTTTTTCCTAAGGAAAAAATTTGCGGACGTGGCCATTTGTGCTTTACACTGTTCGCTCTTTAGGTGTTGAAGATTATATGTTCAAAGAAAAGTCTCTTTGAGCATATAATATAGACCCCTTCTTTTCTGCTTGTTAACTGGGGTCCTCTGTAGGCATTTCCAGCCCATTATGTTGCTTCCGTTATCACTTCTTTGTTTTTTCCCAATCCTCTTCTCATTTTACTGTGACCTCTATTTACTTTTAACAGCATTATTAAATTATCACTTGTGACACAGGCAAATTTACATGCATATAAAAGCAATCAAACTGTATTAAGAAATTCACGTTTACAAACATTATACTTCACATACATTGCTATATATCATATAGCTTAAGCAACATTACATACACCCAGCACACACAAAAACACAGACACTCACACACAGGCATGTGCACACACACATGCATGTGCACGCACACACAAACACACACACACACACACACACACACACACACACACACACACACACACACACACACATACACACACACACACACACACACACACACACACACACACACACACATACACACACACACACACACACACACACACACACACACACACACACACACACACACACACACACACACACACACACATGCTCACACACACACACACACACACACACACACACACACACACACACAGACACACACACACCTGCTGACATCTGCAGATAGCTCTATCTATCTAGCTATCTCTCTGTCTATATATAGACAGAGATATACATGCATATATATATACATATATATATTAGCTATATAAAGTGATTTTTCTTGTCTGCTGACTTTATTTCAGGTTGTTTCTATGTCAAAATGTCAGTCATAACATTATTTCCTATTTATAGATTATATTTGTAACATTTTTTGTTTTGTTTTTATGCCACATGCTGTTTTTGCAAAGGTTAATCTGTTTACTGAAATGTGCTCCATACAGCTCAGGATATGTCAGTGGGAACACTGCATAGCCTTTAATTTACTATACCACTGTACTGCACATCCAAGTTTCTATCCAGGCATGGTATGTTTTATCTGCCTCACATAGCTTTTATGCAATTGCAATTTCTCTTGTCATGTGGTTATACTGTTAATAAAAATTTCATTGAGTTTCATTTCAAATGGTTGCGGCACATTATATAGTATTCATTCCCCTGTCCTATTTCCTCTACGCAGAGATTTTGTGATTCTGTTTATCTGAATTTTACTGATTCATTATAATCAGTTCATGCACTGTTTTCAACCTGTTCAAATATTTGCCCCTTCCCTCTGTTGGGCAGCCACAGAGTTTGTAAGTAGGGTGGGAGTACATGAGTACTTGCTCCCTGAGCAGCACAGATTAATTATTGTATGGTTTGGCGTTTAAGGGAGTTATTTGCTGATAAGTTTGTGATTAACCAATTAAGAGTCAGGCATTTGGAAGACAGTCAGTCATTCACAGCTGAGCCATTCCATCAAGTTTCATAAGTTGTTGTCCACTAGTGCTCTCAGCTACAGGGTGAGGGTATGTAAAACTCATATGATAAACTAATGCCCTCTCAACAGCAATATAGTTTAAAGGCTGTCCAAAATAAATCATTACAATTATACTTATGTGTCATGTTTTACATTTTCTGAGTAGATAATGGTCCCTTAGTGCGTTACACCTCATGTTTTTTGCTTTGCAGAAATTCAGTGTATTTTTTTTTTGTATTGGTAGGTTGACACGTTTCTGAGCTGTGATGATTATATAGAATTTCCAAAAATATGTATAGGGACACTTTTCAAAAAGTTCTATCAGCAGGCATTAACAATTGGAAGACTACTTAAAAAAAATTATACAGGCACCTATATTCCACCATCTAGGTATTCTACTGGAAAATCAAAGTAAGCACTTTAAATCCTTCAACACAGAACTTCATTACATTAACAAGAAAACTGAACAGAACAGATATCTGCAGTAAGTGAAAGAATATGCAGATGCAGAAGACCTACTAAGATATCCTCACAGTGGTATGGACTGCATTTCTGTAAACAGACTTATCTCTGCACTAAAAGACATCTGCTTCTCAGCATGTGGCATAGAAAAAAATAACAAAATCTGTTATAAACATCTCTGTAAACAGAAAATAATGTTCCAACTGTCGTCTGTTCTCAGAAAGAACCTGAAATACTACAAACAAGTTAGTACACAAGAAGAGAACAATAAGAGCTGTATGTCACACGCATGCACAAACACAAAACTGCTTTCATGTACTCTAAGTAGTAAGTCCATTTATGAAATAGTAATAAATTAAATATGAATGTGCCGTTGCAAATGTTTAAATGATTTCCACTGAATTTTCATAACACTATTACAGATAATATTTGCAGTCGCAGATATCTTTTGCAGGAAATACCTCTACTAATGCAAGTTGACATAATATTTTATGTTTAATATGACCCAGTGAAATAGTGAACATTAAGAAGTAAAGTTTTGTATTTACTATAAATCTCTGACCTTCTGTCTGCTATCTGGTCTACCCAATTAGTCACTGGTCAGCCTTGCACTCCTGCAAATAATTGTAATGGTGACATCACTGCTGTACAGAGTGGGAGATACCTGTCAAGGCTGACAGATGGTCACCCAACTCCTGCCAAATATCACATATTTGCTGACTTCACAGGATGCAAATATAGTGAAAGTTTTGAAACATGAGGAGAATAAATCTAAGTTGACTTCCCTGCTTAGTCTAGCAGAAGCATATCAACATCAAGCAGGAATGGAAATCAAACTAGAGATAAATAAAAATCAGGTGGCAACTGAATGTGCCAAAAAAACAAAAGAATCTAAGGTGAAGGATCAGATGAGAAGGCAAGAAATGGGAAAAATACATAAATATAGTTGCAAGTAAAGAAAACTTCTGGAACAACCTCATGTTGATCAGGATCGAATGCAGGAATGGCTAAGGAGAGGTGAATTCAAACCAAAAGATGAAAAGTTAATATTGGTGGCCCAAGATAGTGGGCTATCCACATGTTGGTTGACAAAGTCCACTGAAAATGTGGAAGAAACAGACAAATGTAGGTTTTGTAAAGCAGAATTGGAAACAGTTACATGCCTTGTTGCTGGGTGTGACATACTAATGGCAGAAGGACTGTATACCAAAAGGCATAATAATGTGGCAAGACTGTTGCACTGGGGATTGTGTAAACATTATGGTATTGAATTAGCTGAAAAAGACTGGAAACCTGAGCCACACAGCATCATAGAAAATGATGGTGTACATCACATGGGTTCACCCATTACCAACAGTTCAAATGATATATGCAAGAAAACCAGATTTAGTGGTCCATGAAAAGAAGACAAAAGTAGCATTGCTCATTAAAATCTCTTTACCCATTGTCTACAGTCTCTTGTGTACAGAGAGACACAAAGTTATAAAATATCAGGATTTGCAGACGGGAATGAGAGCAATGTGGAATAAAGATACCCAGAGAGTTCCAATAGTAGTAGGAGCAAAAGTTCTTATAAAAAGAATCTACAATCATATTTAGATATGTTACCAATACATGTAACTCCATGCGAATTGCAGAAGGAGTCATTACTGGGCACATTGCTGGTGCTGGGAAGAGCACTTCTGGCTGATATCAAAGATTGAAACAATACTAATTTCATGAACTTTAAAAGTACTTTGACTTAGGAATGGGGTCCACTACCATCATGGTAACTGAAACTCAAAAGACTTGGAAAAATTAACAAGAACAATCCTTAAAATCAATTAAAACTAAACTAAAGTCCTTCCTACTCAGATACCAGCTCTGTACATGTGATGTCTATAGATAATCACCATACCCTTACTAACTCTCAACACTCTTTTATGTAACTGGTTATAACACAGTTACTACTTCACAATCTCTACCTGTTTGACTGTCATCTACACCTCCCCTCTACTATCTCCTATTGCCCTTTTAACTTGATCCCCTCAATACTCCTTCATAATCTGTAGCCATCTTCATACTATAATTACTTCACTGTCTCCTACTTAATACTGTTTACAGCTGATGGTCATTGAAAATAACTTTTATGTTTAATGTTACATATGTTGCCATATTCTTGTTTTAAATAACTGTTATATCATTATTATTTTATGTATGTATATTTATTACATAAATCTTGTATAACTGCTTTCTACTCATTTTGTAAAATGGAGCATTTCACCCTGGGCCTCTACTGAAAATGGGACTTGTGCCAAGTTGGACTTTCCCAGTAAACAAAAGCAAAAGCAATAAATAAATAAATAAATATGTCATGACATCAGACCAGCTCTCCTTACAGTTCTCATGGCAACCTCTCTTTAAAATCACTTGCACCATCACCCAGCCTATCTTTAGCAGATGTGTATGACTCATTTCATCTTGAACTACTGTGAATAATGTCTAACAATTCTGTAACTTTACACTTTTACCTTCAAGTACAAAAGTACACAGCTGAATGTTTAACTTGAATGGGAAGAAGTTAATAAAATATATTTATATATATTTTTGTGTGCATTTCATCCATGTGAACATTCTACAGAAACCATCAAGGAAAGTCAGTGCTATAAGCATTACCATTGTTACAGCTGGCAGTTACCTACAATATAAAAATATTAATACACAAGATTTTCAGTAGAAATATAAGACAAGTACAGATTAAAATAAGTATCCTGCCATGTAAACAGACACTGCTGCTACTTCACCCTCCCCACTGCACAAATGATGATAGGTTCTATTTCTCTGAAGATGCAAGCTCTTGTGAATGACAACATAAATAAATCTGATGTGCAGTACCACATCAAAAAGAAGATAAAATGGCATAAATATAGTATAAAAAGCAGTTTAATACATTTTCATTCAATCAAAATACATTAACTCATGAAATATTGAAATGTTGTGGACAATCAGTACTTTTATATTTAAGTAAAGCACTACAGGTGAATTTATAATTAAAGCAGAGAAAAATGTGATTATTATTTCTATGATACCTTATGATATCACCGAACAAGAGTCAGTGAGCACTCAGGTATGAATTTAACTAACAATAATATATGAGTAACTTTTCAAGAAGAAGTATACATATTTTCAGATGAGAAAAAATGTCAGATGAACAGTGACTGCAGACCATGCACTACAATGCATAGCCCACAGATATCACTTAATACGTCAATTATATTCTATGTGTTTTTCAACATAAATGAACACTAACTTGAATGTCATGGTCCATAGTTCTGGACTAGACACCACCTCTTTACCTGAGCAGCTGTATGCCATACTTGAGTCTACAGCATGGAGTCCCTTACTACTGATGCATAGCAATCATTATTGGTCGTGTTGGAACTGGAACTGGGAGATGCAGTGACAGCACAGATCACTTCACCACTAGACTTGCGCAGGGTCATTTTTTTTTAGAATGCAATAGGCAGTAAAATTCCTGCACACAGTAGATAGGTCATACTGAGGGGCACCCCCACATTTATCCTGGCATTTGAAATGGCTTTGCAGTAGGCCAAAGACCCTCTTAATGACAATACAGGTCTGGTACAGGGATATGTTATATGACTCCACTACATCTCCACTTGGATTTCTCACTGGTGTCATGAGCCATGGCTACAGTAGATATCTAGCATCACCTGAAAAAAAAAGAGAGAGGGAGGAGGAGGGAGCAAGAGAGAGAGAGAAAGGGTGGAGGAGACAAAACAAAAAATGTTTAGCATTCAGCAATGCATTTTAATGTAAATAACTACTTAAATACAATATAAAACAATATTTCCATTTACCAATAAGATGACCTCCGGGAAACCTACCAGGCAGGAAGGTATGGCAGAGTGAGTTAGTATGCTAGATATGAGAATCATGTGCACTGCCAGGATTCTGAGCAAACACATTGGTGATGCACCTCCATGCATCATACACTTCCTGGCAACTGATGCAATGCAAGTCCTTTCTATTGTAGTAATGCTCACCCTGTGGATCAGAAGAGGCCCTAATTGTAACATGGATGAAATCTATCACACTGAGTACCTCAGGGAAACATGCCACTCAGTAAAAGGAACATTTCATCCTGGTTCTATCCTGAGGTGATACCAAGAAATAGATGTACTGATCCACATGTGCTAAGAGTACATTCAGGAACTGCTGCAGTATCCTTGTGGTAGAAGCCTATGAAATCCCCAACATGTCTCCAGAAGGTCCCCCATGGCAAGTATGGTGAGGGCTATACATACCTTAGTGTCCACAGGGATAGGAAGTACACACATTCCTCTAGTACCATTATGGGAGGCAAACACACCCATTAAGATATTTTCCCTGTCCACTCCAAATCTGTCAAGGATTTCTTGATTGCCAAAGTTATCCTTTGCTCATATTTTCACTTTCTTGACTAGTGAGCACCACTTAGAAATAGCAAACATAGCCACAAGTGACAGCATTATTGTGGATTGCAACTGTTTTTGATGAGACTTCCATTTTTATAATACATCTTTTAACAGAGGAAAAAAAGCAGGAAAGCTTTAATATGATTTGCAAATGCTGTAGAGAATACTTCATTAACATTCTTGAGTTACATCATTCCTCATTTACATCTCATTATTAGTTCATTCTAGGAACTGTGCATGAGTTGTGATCATTCGCAGCCCTCTCAGAGAGCCTTAATGCAATTGCATAAATGACTGGAGCATGGGCAGTAATGTGTCAACCTTTTTTTTAGGGGGGGATATTTTTGTGACAGTGTCAGAAATGCCAGTGTTTGGATATTTAGATTATTTAAAGTGAATTATATATATATATATATATATATATATATATATATATATATATATATATATACGTATACTGGTAGTCGACCTACTATTTCATCAACTTTCATATCTACGAGAAGGCAATGTCAAAAATTTAAACACATGAATACTCAGAACATCATATTTTCTCTCTGGGTAAGTAACCACTTGGCCACCAACAAATAAAATAGAAATGTAACAAAATTAAACACACCAAAGTGAGGGGCTTTGCCCCCCCACCCTAACTAAATAAACCAACTCCGAGATCACACAACAGTGGACAAAAGGGCAAAGTTCACCATTGAAGCCAAATGGTTACTTACCCGTTGAGAAAATACGATGTTCTGGGTATTCGTGTTTTTAAAATTTCAACACATTTGTCTCGATGATATGAAAGTCGATAAAATGGTATTTCGACTATATGAAGGGCATCCATTTATACATATATTTGTGTGTGTGCGTGTGTGTGTGTGTGTGTGTGTGTGTGTGTGTGTGTGTGTGTGTGTGTGTGTGTGTGTGTGTGTGTGTGTGTGTGTGTGTGTGTGTGTGTGTGTGTGTGTGTGTGTGTGTGTGTGTGTAGACATAAATACTACTTTAAAAGTTGCCCCCTATAGTCCTATGTAATTTTCAATAGTACAATTTACATTTACTAAAGTGAGCAATCATCGCACAGACTTTACAGGCTACATATATAAAGATTGTCATTAGTGAAATTGTTGCAATTGACTGGGTCTTACAATGCCACTCTGACTGAGGGCATATTATGAGAGGTCCCATAAGGTTTAGTGCTGGTCTGACTTTTATTCTCTTTTTCTCTTACTGTATATTAATGATTTGTTCTGAGTTCTACCTCAGATTAGACATATAATGTACATGGATGAGATTGCCGCGACTGGCCCAACAAAAGGTCATCCATTTTGAACAGTGAACTTAAGAAGGCTTTTGAAGCTGTGTGTATCTCACTTTATAAAAATAAGCTGTTCATCAGCACACACACACACACACACACACACACACACACACACACACACACACACACACACACACACAAAAAAATAAATAAAGAAACACAATAACACTACTTGTCACTTCTAGAAAACTAAGTAACATCCCTAACTTCAGCATTACAGACTCTTTGGGCACTTTTCTTACTTTGACTAATCAACAGAGGTACTTAGGACAATTGACTGAGAATAAAATTCTTTGATTCATGCAACTAGCCGAAAACACAGGCATCATTGAATTACTCTGAGCTCAAACAGCTGGCTACCTGTTACAGCTAGAACTACTTTATTCCTCATTATAGGCATCTACAGATTATTAAATATGATATGATGGCTACTGTCCACCACTCCTCAGCAGGCTACAGTTTAGAAACCAATTCTATACTCTTAGAAACACATCTTCATCACATAATGACCTTCAATCTTCCATAGTCTGATGGGGCAAATGAAAGCTACTTGGTTTTATATTGTGTACATTTAAGGCTTCTAACATGGCAGTTATTGTAATAGGGCACTGCCTAGTGAATGTTTCTGAAATGCACTTTTTATTCATCATGGCTGTGGCTCAGACAATACTACGAGGCTCTCTCAGTGTTGTTCACTTGCATCAGCACATTCATGGTGTATTGTGTGTGTGTGTCTGTGTGTGTGTGTGTGTGTGTGTGTGTGTGTGTGTGTGTGTGTGTGTGTGTGTGTGTGTGTGTGTGTGTGTGTGTGTGCGGGGGGGTCGATAACCACTACAGGAACTAATATCATAACTAGGCAGCACACACCTACTTCATACATTCCATGCCAGCGTTCCCACCCTAGCATCAGTATGCCACACCAACAATTGTACTCTACGTAAAGAAGACACCATGACAGGTCCCACTACTAAGCTGTACAAGTCACATGACAGTTTTGATCTTTGTTAGATGAAGTCTTGCTTTAGCTATCAGTTATGGGGTTAGATTGAATATATTATCTATAAGCAGTAGCACAACTCCACATTTTAGGACAATGTTCCTGACACATTGTCAGAAAAAAAACTGCATAGTTTGCTGCCCCAAATGGGACAGTGAAGAGAAGTCTAAGCCAGGTCTCTCATATTGCAAGCATCTTTGTTTTAAGAAATGTAGCCCATACATCAAAGCTTGTCCACTTATTGTTTACACTGCCTGCATTCATGTAAGCTATACAAAAATTCTTTAAAGAAGTGTGTGGTGTTGCATTCAGCTCAATATCTCTGGATTGGATTAGAATTACTGTGGCCATTACTACCATAACTTTTTGGCATTTGTCCAAGGATCTCAGTAGTGTTCTCGGTGTTAACAGTCTAATTACATAGTTGTAATTGAAGTTTATGGTTGGTGTAGTATAGTTTGCATGTTTGTGCCACCGGTGAGTGATGGAAATATTTATATATTCTTTTAGATTTTCTGTTGTTTGAATATGTAATTATGGTAAATAGCTTTGATATGCTGGAAAGTTGTAATTGCTGTTAGTAGAAGTAGAATTATGTTGCTAAGAGGTTCTGTATTATAATCTGCAGCAGAAGAGTGATCTATACAGCAATCCCCATACAGGTTTGCAGGACATGGAAACATTCCTACCACAGGGCAAAAAAAGAGGCATAGGGATGACAAAGTGCACTGTTGAGGATAACGAACAAATTATGTTTTATTATTAGTAGTAACAGTAGTATGCAAGAAGCCTAGAATTTCAAGAAAAAAGGATTTCTAGAAAGATTAAGAGAAATTAGTGGAAACAAAACATCCATACTTAGCTATGCTACCATATACATGTAACCCTGTATGAATTATAGAAGGAGGTAATTCTGGGCACATGGCGTGCTGAGTAGAGTACTCTTGGCTATCATCAAAGACCAAACCAGCACTAGTTTCATGAACTCTAACTGCACCTTGACTTAGGAATGGGGTCCATTTCCATCATGGCATTAGAAACCTAAAAGACTTGGAGAAATCAAACCAGGAGGTATTGGAAGTCAATAAGTTAAGTGTAGCACTCAGCAAAATAAGAATTAGCTCTATATAGAGTGTGAGAATGTAATTAGAAAAGGTGCTAGTAAGGGATGAGTTATCAGAGAAGAAGTGAGGTGGAAAAGCTGGAATTAATATGTGGAATGAGTATGGAGTTCCCATTAAAAGTGAAAGGTAAGAAGATTTAATTGGTGGAGAGATGAAGGGGAGGGATTAACTAAATATTAAGCAAATGATGTGGGAATGGGTGGGAATGAGGTGGGGTTATGGAGTCAGACTGTGCAGAGGCTGGATTCCTGGCCCTTTCTGGCCTTCTGTCTAAGAAAACAACCAGTAAGCTTTTGGCTAACTGTGCTATGGGAAGACAGCATGCTTTCTTAGGGACAGCTACTTATGCTTTGCACAGGCAAAGTAAAGAGGTCATCAACATTATCACAGTCGAATACAGGACTTGAGACGTTAATATATCAGTGACTAAGTGTAATGATGAGGGGTATCTTGGGATCTATTCTGTGGGAACAGTTTTGAGTAGTTAGTATTTCCTAATCCTAAAAGTATGTAATTGCATGTTCTGCTGAAAAATCACCAGAAGAGGGAAGGAAAGCTGTTTACTTTAAACAGGTAGTGCAGATGGTGCATGTTCCCATCCTAGAAACCTGTTATGGCATCCTTTCAGTTGGCGTTATCATCGGTTTACCTTACTGAGAGTTTCACTTGAGGATGATAACTTTACACTCGTTAAAAAAATAAGGCAACACAAGGTAAGCAAGGTATGCTTAGATGGGACAGTTAAGTAAAAATATAGATCATAAAACGTAATGCTTTTTGTTTTATTTTAGGACTGATGCTCAGTTATTGTTTGCCTGAGGTACACATACAGATATCTGCTACTAGTAGGCAGAAGTGAAAGAAATGTGAGCAGAATGACTTTTTGTGCTTTCAACAGTTATGTGCCATCACTGTATATGTGAGATGCAGATATTCACCACGATTCATTTCAGTGTAAAATTCTGAGAAGTAGTGTCCTCTTCACTAGCAGTTGTGGAACAATGCTATCTTGTGTGGCTCTCTGCCCGCCCTTAATTATCATGTCATATGCATATCCATAGCCATAGTGGGTAATAGCTGATAAGTGAATAGATTTGTATGAGTCATTTTTAAAACGGCAAGAACACAACTGGTGTATCTAACAAACCGTGTATCTAAAGTGAGGAAGATAGTAACAAGGTGTATCTGGTAACAGTTATTAGCAATGTGGTGGCTATCAGCCTATCTTACTATCTGTAAGCATTAATAAGTGCACAAATGCCTGCTAACACAGGGGTGTAAAGAAGATGAGTCCAGTCAGTGGCACATTACTTCAGGTACATGAGTCTACTGAAAAGGGACCCCTACATACATTTTTTATCATGAATGTCTGACTGTATGTCTGACTAACTCATGTGGATCTGTTTTCCTTAAATCTGGTTTATACAGTTTAGCATATATATCAGGCACCTCAATCTTAATGTCTGATCCTGTTTTTCTTATTCATCACATGCTGTCCTAACAAATATAACAAAATTCTACAGAGCCAATAAGTCATTTTGTTACTCCAGAAACTAATCAGTCGTTAATGCACTTGGTTAAAGGTACAATCAATTTCTATTTAAATTTGGGGAATGGCACAGATGAATGGCATAGAAGAAAACAAAGAAAAACTGTGATCTGTGAGCTGTGCAATAAATCAATCAAACCATGCAATGTTCACTGACTTAAATAAGCGCTTGCAATAAATTAAGCAAAACATGTGCTGTTCATTCTATAAATAAGTCCCAGCATTGAAATAATCAATCCATGTCTTGTGCACTGATTTAAGTAAGCTCCCTGAAATTAGCATCAATGCCACTACAACAAATCAAAACTACCAGGCAGCAGTTTGCTTCTGCAAAGTAGGCAATCACCACTAAAATGTTTAAAACATTTGAACTGTTTCGTAACCTACACTGACCCTCAAGACCCTGGAAACAACAGGGATAAGTGAATGGCAGTACTGTTTGGAGAAAGTAAATCTACTACTTTGTAGCCAAGAACTGCCACCCTACTCTGTAGCTGAAACCAGTTCACAACAGGGAGTGGGGAATTCCCAGACCCCTGTGGCCTTCTGTACAGGAAATCCAATCAGTAACCTTTCAGCCAACTGTGATGTGATCTGCTATGGGAAGGCAGTGTTCCCCCTTAAGCAATCCTGCTTATATATTGCTAAGACAAAGTAAAGAGGACATCAGCAATAAGCACAATGCCAAATGCGAGTATAGATCTCAAGACCCACTACTCATTTTGGTGACTACGCGTAATCTCGGGGAGACCCTCTTGATCTACCATGTGGGAACACTTATGCAAAGTAAGTATTCCCTTTAAAGTACACTTCTAGGCAATAGCCACAAAAATGCTTAGTCTGAATTAGATTATAACACTGCAACAATGAGGCAGGAGCTATATTGAAAAAAATCACATTCTGCCAGAGAATGGAAGGACAGCCACTTAGTTTAAAGAAGTAGTGGAAATGGAGTATGTTTCCATCACTGGAACCTCTTCTGCTGACACATTTTCAGTTGTTGCCATCACCTGTTTTCATAACTTGGAATGCCCTTCAGGGAAGGAGGAACTCTTTAAGCAGGTAGTGTAGACGGAGTGTTTTCCATGCTTGGAACCTGCTGTCACATCCTTTTAGTTGGCACTGTCATCTTTTGCCCAGTTGGAAATTTCTTTCAGACAGAGGAACTCATTACCACACTATGACCCAGGGGATCCTTGGAGATGACCTAGATAACTGATAATTTAGTGGTTGTGATAGAGATATGGTAATGTACCTTGCCAACAGGCTGCTTCAGCATAAATGTCCATTTTCAGTGATTTGCAGCCATCCTCTGTGCAAGTGTAATATCAGTGCATGCGGGGTGAAACCAGAGGTTTGCTTTTTTTGTGAGTGGGGTACACTTGAATCACACAGATATTCTGTAAAACAATGCAGTGACTAATTTAAAAATGTAAATATAAGCAACTTTTCAGTTACAGCTTTACTTTCAATTTTGGGCTCTGCAAAATATGAAAAATGAGGACAGCAAATTTAGAGCAAGTTACTAGTTCAGAAGTATGCACATATTCCACAGTAATATTCCAGGAAATTAGTACATGTGCTTTGTAAACCTGACATGTCATCATTGTAAAATATGATGATGCTGACTTAGAAAGGTCATGGGGATTAAAGCCATATGGTATTCAATGGCAGTACAAGGAAGCACAGTCTCTGGTGCCTTCACAAGTACATGAATTACTACAATATAAATGCTGTATTCTGTACTGTGTAAAGCAGAGTACTGTCTGAGTCAATAAACTCATCTGATGTTATTGGCTCAACTGTAGGCAGCTCTGGTACATGGTAAAAGTACAGGTATGATATTCCTAGTTAAGGCCAGTCTGCTTTATCTCTTTATAATGAGAACAATTTATTTCTAAATTGGTTGGTTACTGTTTGCTTATTAGGGAGGGGCAGCTTATATCATCGTTTTGGAAAAGTCAGTATACTGTACAAAAGTAACAGTGGTATTTTATTCATAAAGTAAAAGTGTATTTGTTTTTAAAATGCTTTATAATACTTTGGAGCCTTTCTCCCCAGGTCTCAACTGAAAATGGGCACCTACCAAGTCAGACTGTTCCAGTAATCAAATGTCACTAACTAACTACCTAACTAACTAACTAACTAACTAACTAACTAACTAACTAACTAACTAACTAACTAACTAAACAAATAATAAATAAGTGCTGCAGAATTCCTTCCTGCGTGCATCTGTGGGACAGCTGTAGATCTCCTCAGTGACTGATACTGGGCCATACTAGGCCTCTGACTTTCTAAATGATCTATCATAGACACCCCCCTCCTTTGTTGTCCCTTATCAAATAATGCAAAAGAAAAATCTTTCCCTCCTTCACATAACAAGTCTGACTCCTCCTTGTAGATTCTGTATAATTAGGCATGACTGTGTGGCTGTTTTTCTGAATCAGAAATTATTGCATTAGTGCGACAGGATTGTGGATAAGTCATGGAATACCACATGCATTTGCCAATTGTGAGTTGCAGCTTGCACAAATCTACTCAATGTAATTGCACTGTAGGTGGATCAACAGGTATGTCCTTCATGTGGCCTCTGATATGGTGCCACTTCATATGCTGTCTACATAAGAATAATACATTGCACAAAACCACAATAAATTGCTGCTAGACAGTTACACTATAAACTCCTAATTGACTACATGATACAGAAAAGGCTATGAACTTGCAGTGTTTGGAATGGTGTCAGTATTTTGTCTGTTGTTGAGCAGAACATTCATCAGAATTGTTTAATAGCTTCAGACTTTCCTTTATGTGATAAGTACATGTCTGGAATTGGCTGATAGCTAATATATATTTTTATTTTGTCAGCTTTTATATCAGTTCAAAGGGCTTACCAGGTGTACTGGTATGGCCCAGCAATGGGTTATTGGGCTTGACAAGAATATATTCTGAACATATCTTGTACAATTGTCTTTGGTTATATGTAACATTTACAAAGAAGGTTATGCTTTTCAACATACACATATGTCAAGAATGTTTACATAGATACTGTGCTGTTGACAAATCAGGTGACATCTTAATTCTGTGTTTCAATGACTTCTAGCAGTGGGAAGATCATTAGAACTAGCAATGTCTCTTATACATTAACATTATTGGAAACACAGCCAAAATATATGGCAGGTAGCTCTTATATGTTATGTGTAGAAACAGACAGTTTCTACAAGGGCATCTAAGCGTCTCTGCCTAGATCATTAGCCTGGCCATAAATACAATTTGCCTCTTACCTTTTTCACTGCACCCTTTTTAACAGGACAAAGTGTGACCAGAAGTATAAGACTTCTGCTGTGTGTTATCTTATTGTTAGATGTGTAACACATGAGCTGCTAATATTCTGATTGCGTTATCTTCAGTGGTAAGGATTAACATACATTCAGCCATGCCTACCTGTTATGGGCACAATTACCTGTAGTAGTGTTTAGGTCAGCTAACAGTCAGGTCCACAATCCTCTTTCCTTCTGACATTTCAGACATTTAAATGCAATCCTGCCTCTACCATATACAGAAGTTTTTCCTGTATTTTACTAAGGAACACATCCTATTCCACCAGACCATTTAAAAGACTAGCCAATGTCTGGAAGCAGTATGTTTTAATATACACTTGCTGCTAGGGCCTGCATATTATAAATATATGCCTGAGTGAATAAGGTAAATTTATACTAATTATACACATGCCCTGTGTAATCACAATAAATATGTATTTATATACTCCCTATATTTGTACAGGAGGCAGTATGGACTCAAGACAACTAGGCCTCCAGGGGCTGGAAAAATTTCAGCACTGTATAGAATGAGATCTTGCTTCATGTCTGCAGGCAGAGAGTGCAGGCCAAGAATTATGGACTAATGCATGTTAACCCTAACTTTTTGCCTGCCCTAACCCTAACCCTCCACTTTACCTAAGAAAAAAACTTTCCGTAATATTACCACTGCACAAGATGCTCAGACACACACACACACACACACACACACACACACACACACACACACACACACACACACACACACACACACACACACACACACATACATGCGCAATATTAAATCTATCCATTTAATTAGCTCTTGCTCTAACCCTAACTCCACTGCACTCACACAAACACTCCCAAATCCAATTCTAACATTTTCAGTATATCTTTAGGTTTCAGCATTAAAATTCCAAACCCAGACTTAATATACCATCATGTATTTGATCTTTCTTCTTTATGATATCCTAAAAATTCAGAGGAAAGTCTACTTGACTCCATCAAGGTACCCCCTAACACCCTGATCCTTGGTGACTTCAACTACCCCACCACAGACTTGGTGAACTATACCTGCACTAATACACTCACTCAACGATTCCTTGACTTCATCAATTCTAATGCACTAGACCAGCTCATCTCATCCCCCGCAAAAGGAGGTAACATTCTGGACTTGGTTCTCACCAACATGGGCAACTGCTGCACCACCTCCATAGTATGTCCTTCCCTGGTGAGATCAGATCATTGAATTGTGTCGTTTGTGGTTTCTATCCCACAACCCCCCACCAGCCAAAATAAAGCTAAAAAAACTTCTCAAAAGCTGACTACACCCTCCTAAGGGAGAGTATCTGTAGCTTCACACCACAGCCCCCTTCAGAGGATGCAGATAACTATGCTGAACAGTACGCCAATGCAGTATACAAGCACCTGTACAACTGCATGGACTCAGGCATACCCAACAGAACTAAAACCTGCTCCTCAAGGAAAAACAAACCTGTTTGGTGGACTTCATCTATCAACAGGCTTTACAACAAAAGGAAGGTCCAAGGGTAAAGAGGAACAAATTCCAAATTGGAAAAACTCCCTCCTTATCCTCAACAAGCAAATTAGATCACTAGTGAAAACCTCCAAGGCCAATTATGAATCAAAACAACCCTCTGAAACAAAGGGAAATCATAAAGCCTTCGTCAATTACGTCAGGAACCTCCATGGCAAAGTCCAGGTTTGTTCAGAATTAATACTTAACAGTATCACTTACACTGATCCTTTTAACTTAGCCAAGCTGCTAGCAGATAGGTTCAGTGCAAACTTCACCACCCCAAGGCCCTTATCCTGTACCTCACATTTCTGTAATTCAAGTGTTAAAGGCTCTATCCAAGACAGATGACACAGCTTCCATGGGACATGATAGTATCCCAGGCTGTATTCTGCACCATCTCCAGCAAGAACTGGCTTTGCCATTGAGCATGCTATTCAACCACAGCCTAAGTACAGGCTTCATTCAAGCAGAGTGGAGAACTGCCATTGTCATCCCCTTGCATAAAGGTGGTGCCACTACTGATCCTGGAAACTATTTCCCCATTAGCCTGACAAGTCTGATCTGTAAAGCGATGGAGCGTATTATTATGGTTCTCATAAACAAGAACATAGGCAATCTCCAAGCACTTGACTCCACCCAGTTTGGATTCTGAAAGGGCAGATCTTGTCTGTTGAACTTAGTTGACTTCTTTGAGACTGTCACCAAAGTCCTGGATGAGGGAAAGTCAGTACATACAGCTTACCTTGACTTGGCCAAGGCCTTTGACACAATGCCCCACTCGGGCATCATCAAAAAGCTAAGACAACTTGCTGAAAATCCCTATCTCATCAGGCGCGTGGCCAACTGGCTCACCAACAGGCCCCTCAAGGTCAAAATAGGCACCTCCACCTCCGATAGCAGACCTGTCACTACTGGAGTTCCCTAGGGATCTATCCTCAGACCTCTACTGTTTGCGAACTACAACTCTAATGCCCAGGCAAAGACAAAAGGCCTGTGGCTGACCAAGTTTGCAGATGACTGTAAGTTGGGTGCTGTCACTGACTCCCCATATGATGTTAAGATACTGCAAAAGGGTCTCACAGCAACTAATGACTGGTGCCAAAGTCATGTCTTCAAGCTAAACGCAAAAAAATGTATCATCATACCATTTGGCAGAAACATGGCCCTTACTGATTACCACATCAAGGCAACACTCTAAACACAACCTGTGTTGAGAGACCTCAGTATTCTGGTTTATAACAATCTCACATTCGACCATCATGTAGTGGCAGTGGTCAGAAAAGTCTTTTACTTGGTTCATCTCATAAGTAAATGGACTGCATCCAGAAAAAAAGGAGGTTATTACCACTCTATACTCCTCCCTCATTAGTCCAATAATTGAGTATAACATCCCATTTGGTATGTACCTCTCCAAACACCTGCACCAACTGAAAATGCCACAGAAATACCTCACAAAGAGAATCCATAGCCTCCAACACCTGTCCTATGTGGATAGGCTCAAATCACTATCACTCTACCCGGTATCATACAGATTGCTTAGAGGTGATCTGTGTCTCACCTAAAAAGCAATCTCAGACCCTGCACTATTAGAGATGCTCTATATCTGTAAGTCTAACTCTTCGCACACTAACCACTCGAAAGGCCTGAATATAATATGCGACAACAACAAAACCTGCTGGAGAGATAGGTTTGTCTCCAGAGGCTGCCCCGTCTTTGTAATAGATTTCCCATAAACATCAAACAGAATACCTCACTGACCCTCTTCAAGCCCAACTTTGATGAGTGGATGGGAAGCCACAAATTTGTGCCAGGGGTTTCACCTGTGTCCCTTACTAACAGGCGTGACAAGTGCTGACTGAGGTTTCTTTTGGGGATAAACTCTTGGCTAGGCTTTTAAGGGCCCCAGGGCCATTAGACTAGTAACCTCCTATGATCCTATGAAAAGGAACACTCAACAGGATTTCACAGCTATTCACTCTGTCAAAGAACTGCACATTCATTAGAGTGAATGGCAACTATATATGTGAGTATATGTTTGTATGTGTAAGTGTGTGTGTGTGTGTGTGTGTGTGTGTGTGTGTGTGTGTGTGTGTGTGTGTGTGTGTGGTGTGCTCGCACATCTCTGTGTGTATAAGATAACTTTTGAGAAAAAAATCTTTATATATTTAATGGGCAACATTCCAAATACAGTTGCTTCCTCACAGCAAGATGTTCTCCTGTTTGATTCTTTGTTGACATGTCTTCTGTGTAAGGCCTGTATATCCTCACTGCATCCATGTGAGCTTTTTTAGGTGTCTGGTTTCCTTCTGGTTTCTTCAACAGACGTGAATGAGTTTCAATGTCTTGTACTCACTGTCTGCCAAGATAAGCTGTGGAATCCCAATAAACCTGTAAACTTTAAAACAGGTTATTAGAGAAAGGATGGATGGATGAATATTACTTCTTTACTTCAAGCCTGACTTTGTATTTGTTCTACTTCCTTTTCTTTCATGTAATCCTAAAGTTAAAGTTGTGAGCAAATGTGTAGCTAATTAGAGAAATAAGAAGGAATTGCCATTTGAGTATGATTTTACCTTAAATAATTTCCATTTTAAGGTAACAGTGTAAGTAAATTATTGTAATTATTAAAGCAAATAAGGTAGATAGATAACTCATGATCTTTACTCACTTAGGCAGTGATACTCCATACTTAATCTAAGTGGATTGGCATTAGACTTTTATTTCTGAAATAATGGTTTAAATTATAGAGGTAAATTCACTGTAAATGTTTTAAATCTGTTATGGTTAAAGCTAAGTTCGTGAATTTTACAAGTTAAAGATTAACTAGTGGTGGTGATGGGTTTTGGTTACCGTTTTACTTTCCTTGCTGTGCTTTCTTTATTCATTATATCTTCCCTACCTAATCTTTAGTCAATCATTTGATGTGTGGACCTTAAGCCTGAAGGCTGCTGTACCTTTCACTTTTGCATATAGTTATTGAATGGTTTAGAAGGCTTAGAGACATTAAGTTGGATAGCTATTTTCTTATTAGTCCTCGACACTATTTTTATAACATCAAGATTAAAACTTGAAAAATTTACAGAATGTATAACTATAGTTAGAGCTTTAAAAATATTTCATATAATTTAAATTAATTGTACAATCCTGTAAAAGTAGCATAATTATTTCAGCATCTAAAAATACTTGCCCTGTTATTGAAATTTTACAAGAATCTACTTTATCTAGCTGAACATTTAAATGACAATGGGGTTGACTCCCATAACTAGGGAACATTTAATGTGATAACATTTCAAAGGAGTGCTCTGAGTAATTACAATATGTGTGATACTTATAAGAGTGATATTTTCTTAAAAGGCTGCAAAGAGTGCATTAGTATATGTCATTCTACAATAGGATAATAAAACTTATACATTTATATCTGATATATGCCATTCTACAATAGGGTAATATAACTTACCCTTTTATATCTATACTCCTTTATTGCAATTTATCTGCCAACACATTTTTGAAGTTATACAGCGTGAGTATGGAAACTACAATAGGTAGGATAGCATGATTTAGGATTTCAGATTACATTGCAATTATCAGATCATACTGAACAATATAGACTGTGATCTGTTAAGATAAAATATGGACCACTCCAAACAAAATATTCACAGCACCCTGAGGAGATTATCTTCTTTCTTTAATACCATAAATGAATTCTAAGTATTGTAAAAAAATGTTTGAATTTTGGCAATTCAGTTTGCTGTATTATCACTATGCTGGCAGATTTCAAATGGAATGCTAATGCTATAGAGCATCCTTGGGTTTGAAACAACAACAATCTATAAATATTTATTATAGGGTAGTGATGGAACTTTTCAGTTAATTAACACAGTCTGATAACTGCAAAGATTGCTACTACATCTTTATGTTCCATTTAAATAGGCATTCTCAGGAGATATTGAAGTTATCCCTATCAGAGAGTAAAAATGTATACATGTTCACCTAATCATCAAAAATATAACATTTCATTTGTGAGAATAGTGTCTCCTATTTTTTTTATTTAAAACTTGACAATGCTTTTTTGCTGACAATAGAGTCAATTTGTCATGAAATTTGAACCAATGTATAGTATAAGTAATAGTTATTCATCAAATTATATAAAATTTTTCTTAAACAGCATTACCTCTCTCAGTTTGTTTAAAGAAAAAAATGATTAATTAGTCCATCATTTTTATCATCATGAAACACAGCGTAGTAGTAATGTTTTAAAGAAGTAAAACATTAATTTCTGAAGATTTTATTACTTTATTTTTAAAGGTATTAAAACAGATAGAACACCAGTTTTTGATGGCTTGTCACTTTAATTTTACAATTTTTTTCCTAGCCCAAGCTGATATTTCATTTAAATAACATTGACTTACACTGCTGTGTGCCTTGGAAATATGTCTAGCCACAATGATATTGTAACTCTTCCAGGTACAGACCTACTTCCTAATTGAGTTAATACTATTACTACTACTAATAATAATAATACATATTATTATTGCTGTTGTTGTTATTATTATTATTACTATTATTAACCAGGCAGGCCCACTGGATAAAAAGCCCTTTTTTCAGGGGGAACCTGGAACAATATCTGGTTAAGTGTCTTGGTCAAGGTCACACAGTAGGCAGACAAGGGCAGAGGGAAAGAAGACCTGTACCACAAGAACTTCAGCTTGCAACCTTAACCTGTATACCAACTTCAAGATTATAAGATGACAAAAATATGGAATGCAATCTGTACAGGTAGCTTTTATCCCTAATAATTTAAAATACTACATTTGAATAATTGCACATATTACTGAAAAAAGAGAATATCACTTAAATGGTTATGAGTAGGTTCTGAAAAGCAATTGATAGGCTAAAGCAGATTTATTTATTTTTGTTTCTATTTCAGATTACATTTTCCTCAAATATGATTCTAATATTTGAAAAAGTCTATAGGAATGCATATGTAGCATCAAAACATGGTCCATTATATTCAATAATATTGCATTTTCTGTGGTACACAGCAAGCTTGCATTTTGTCATTTCAACATTTGGATTTGCAAAATAGCTTCTTGCATGCCTATGTCGATTATTTTTCTTAAGAATTATATTCCCCTAAATTAAATTAAAGTGTTACTATTACTATGTTTGGCAGTGAGGTTTTTTAGTACCTTCTGGCAGTATTTATCTATCACCATCATATATATTATTTTGGATTAGTTTCCAATTTTCAAGTCAGTTTTAGTAATCCTCAGGATCTAGTATTATGTTCTCCAGCAAAAGAATGGAAGCTGTTATCAGACATGGTGGATAGATCATATATAATATATGGGAGTAGGCATAAAGATGTGGAGATTATTTATAATTGTGTAGACCAATTTTTATCCAATTATGAAATACTAGATGGCAACCAACTGACCAGAATTTAACAATTGTTAAAATGATTCTGATGCCTAAAATAGTTTATATTTCATATATTTGCATTTATTTGGTTTGGAATAATTTGATAAAAATGAAAATACACCGATAAAGTGAACAATCTGTTAAATAACAAAACTGTAGGTAGCTTTCTGTTTCCTAGCATTGAATTGCAATATATTGGCTACATAAATGTATGCTTTATCATAATGTTTATGCTCCAATTACATTGTGCAACTCAGAAAATAAGCAAAATATGTTATATAATATCATACATATGTCACACAGATATACATACACACGTGGCCACACCTACATGCATGCACACTGACACACACTCATGACCATACATATATATGACTGCACACACACACACACACACACACACACACACACACACACACACACACACACACACACAAAGAAAAGTAGCAATGACAGCTAAAGTAATGTTTATGGTAACTGTACAGTCTGCTTCAACCAGAATGTGCTGTACTTTCCACCATGACATAGTGCAAAGCTAATATTTGCTTGACATGTCTTGGAGTGGCAAAGCCTGTGAAGCCAATTTAAAAATGGTGTCTGTATGTATATATGGCTGATACAATTTATTTATTTATTTTATTTTATTTTATTTAACATTTGTTTACCGGGAAAGTTCAACTGGACACAGGTCATTTTCAGCAGAGGCCCGGGGAGAAAAGCTTCATGAGTAACAGTAAATTTTAATGCACACATTACAATAATCAATAAAGTATAACGTAAATAAAATGTAGTATACGTAAGAAAATACACATTTTTTACATCTTGACAACAAAACCTAGGCTTTGAACATAGCTAGTCCTATTTGTAAAGTATGACATGTCAAGATATATGGTTAAGACAGGTTGGTAGGAATAAAGGATTAAACACCAGGGAAAAGGTTGGCTATGGTTGGGGTATACTGCGATGTATCAGAGCATTCATGAGGGGATAGTACAGGAACATCGACACTTATTTTTTCGATAAGCTTTAAGTGATGGCTTAAAGTGGTTAGTGGATGAGACTGAGAGAATGGATTTAGGAAGCGAGTTCCAACTTCCATATACAAGATATATAGTTGGTAAATAAAAATTCTCCTGCAATGTTGTTGGCCTTGGAGATGGTGAGTAAGTTCTTATTGTTAGAGTGAAGTGCCTGCTGGAACTGTAAAAAAAGGATGAGATTTGTAGTGAAGGGATTCTGGTTGGTTGTGTTACAATTTTGTGAGTTAGAGTTGGTTGTAAAGAATAATGTTGGGAAGCTCAATCCAATCTACTATCCTTAAAGCTGTACAATGATGTGTTCTATATGGGCAGTCAGATGCAAACTTAACAATTTTATTATAACATGCTTCTAGCTTAGATAAGTCAGTTTTCCCTAGATTAGTTAAAATTGGAGTGGCATATAGTAGAGTAGAGAGCAGATGGTTTTGTGCTAATGTAATTTTGGCCATTGTGGTCAGGAACCTTTTGTGCCTACATACACTTCCAAGTTCCTTATGGACTTTTTTATAGTTAGGGAGACATGCAAGTCAAATTTTAGGGTATTGTCTATTTCCACTCCAAGAAGCTTTATATGGGTTGTCCAGGAGATGACAGTATTATCTTTGGCTATTATGTTAAAGAGTGGGCATGAAATAGATGTCTTGTTAGGCTGGAAGAGTAATAATTTAGTTTTGTTTGGGTTCAGGATTAGATGGACATTGGCTAATCATGTTTCAACAGATGTGAAATATTCCTGTATTTGAGAATGAAGAGCTGATAGAGAAGTGGCAGCACAGATAAGTGTTGAATCATCTGCATACTGTATTATAGAACTATGTGGAGGGCCCATGATAGATCCTTCTGGGACACCAATGGATAAAGGAAGGCATGGAGATAGATCGCCCTGCCATAGAACAGATTGTTGATGGCCAGATAAATAGTTATTAAACCATGCCATGGTATATGGTGAGAAGGATAGTTCAGTTAGTACCTATATTAATTTGGAATGGGAGACCATATCAAAAGCTATTGATAGGTCTAGAAATATGGCAGATACAAAGTTGTTATTCCTGTGATGGTTTATGGTATTAGTGAAGGATAAGAGAGCTGTAGTGGTAGTATGTGATGGGCGAAGCCCATGCTGACTATTTGAGAGAAGGTCATTAGTTAGTAAGAATTTCATGACCTGGAGATGAATATGTCTTTTGAGTAGCTTAGAAAGGAGTAAAGGTATAGCAATTGGCCGATAGTTTGTCAGTTCTGTGAAGGGTCCCCCTTTATGAAGTGGGATTACATGGGAAATTTTTCACAGCTGAGGGACCTTGTTTTTGAGAATGGATCTGTTTATAAGGATTGATACTGGGACGGCTATAGATTCAGCTGCACTTTTGAGGTATTCACTGGGGTATACTCGGTAGACAATTTAATAATAATCTGCAAGTACTGTTTTATAAATTGTTCCACACCTAGATTATGAACATGTGTGTGGCAGGCAGTGAGTCAACTAAAACATTACACATGTGCAGTAATACCAACTATTCAGTAGATAATATTACACACGTGCAGTAATACCAACTGTTCAGTAGATAATATTACACATGTGCAGTAATACCAACTGTTCAGTAGACAATATTACACATGTGCAGTAATACCAACTGCTCAGAAGACAATATTACACACGTGAGGCAGAGCACCTCGCTGGCCTTGTTCAAGAGAAATCTTGACCAATGGATGGGAGATCGCAGATATACCCCAGGGATAACCTCAGTGTCACTGCTCAACAGAGGCACAGCAAAATAATGGGTATAGTTCCCCAAAGGGGTAGGGTGGGGTAAAAAACAAAACTGGGCTAGGCTTGTAAATAATGCTCGGGGCAGATATAGTATATGAATATGAACCTATGAACCTATGAACGTGCAGTAATACTAACTGCTCAGTAGACAATATTTTAATACATGCAGTAATACCAACTGCTCAGTAGACAATATTACACATGTGCAGTAATACCAACTGTTCAGTAGACAATATTACACATGCGCAGTAATACCAATTGCTCAGTAGATAATATTACACATGTGCAGTAATACCAACTGCTCAGTAGACAATATTACACACGTGCAGTAATACTAACTGCTCAGTAGACAATATTTTAATACATGCAGTAATGCCAACTGCTCAGTAGACAATATTACACACGTGCAGCAATACTAACTGCTCAGTAGGCAATATTTTAATACATGCAGTAATACCAACTGCTCAGTAGACAATATTACGCATGTGCAGTAATACCAACTGCTCAGTAGACAATATTACACACGTGCAGTAATACCAACTGCTCAGTAGACAATATTGCACACATGCAGTAATACCAATTGCTCAGTAGACAATATTACACATGTGCAGTAATACCAACTTCTCAGTAGACAATATTACACATGTGCAGTAATACTAACTGCTCAGTAGACAATATTTTAATACATGCAGTAATACCAACTGCTCAGTAGACAATATTACGCATGTGCAGTAATACCAACTGCTCAGTAGGCAATATTTTAATACATGCAGTAATACCAACTGCTCAGTAGATAATATTACGCACGTGCAGTAATACCAACTGCTCAGTAGACAATATTACACACGTGCAGTAATACCAACTGCTCAGTAGACAATATTGCACACGTGCAGTAATACCAATTGCTCAGTAGACAATATTACACACGTGCAGTAATACCAACTGCGCAGTAGGCAATATTACACATGTGCAGTAATACCAACTGCTCAGTAGACGAAATTTCACATGTGCAGTAATACCAACTGCTCAGGAGACAATATTGCACATGTGCAGTAATACCAACTGCGCAGTAGACAATATTACACATGTGCAGTAATACCAACTGCTCAGTAGATGATATTTCACACATGCAGTAATACCAACTGCTCAGGAAACAATATTGCACACATGCAGAACAAAAAAAAAAGCACTGCAAAAATGGGAGGATAGTGAAAGACATGTATTTGTCCATTTAGCTGTACTGTGTAGAATATATAAATTAATGAAACAGTGTTTATATTTTAAATAGGACAGCAGAGTTCTATGTTTTTCCAATGATTTACTTACTTCACTGTGGTAAGACAATTTCCCACAATTTCTATCTGTAAAGAATTTTAGCCTTTTCTCCAAGAATATGGCATTATATTCTTTCTAACTTGGTAGTGCCTGTTTAACCCATTAAATAGTAATCTGCTGCATTTTTAGGAGCTCAAAGTGGAACATTTTCTTATGGAAATGTCAAATTTTGCAGAACAGATCATACCTATTAAATGCAAAGCACTGGACATCATCTTGTTGCTGCAATAAAAAAAAAAAACGTTTTTTCAGCTATTAGAGGAAACACAGACAATGGACATCAGCCATTTTTCATGTTTTTTAGCAGAACACAAATTCCCAAATAGGGGCTGTCCTGCATAAAGAGGGATAGCCAGTCGAGTGCACCTCCAGGCCTTTCTGCAATTACCTCCTACTGCGTCTCTAGGCATCAAATATTGCTTGTTCATATTTGCACTAATAATTCCAAAACTATGCTACATACAAGGTATCAGAATATTGTATCTTGAAGCATACATGATGGCAAACACAACTATTTTGATATATGACCTCTGTCAATTAGTATTTGTTAGAACTGTAAGGTGATAACTTCATTTTTTAAAGGCTCAAGCCACACCCACTGGGAATTAAAGGTACACACTCAAAAGAGCTGTACTGGAGGGAATGAGTTAAACAGAAATTAATTCAGATTCATCATCCTTAGTCCTCATACATGTGACTTACACTTTATTTCATACTGGCTGTTAAATAGAAAATCCTTATTTTTCAATACTTGGAAATTTTTTTTGTATGCTTAATGTTGTATAACTGTGGATCTTTCTCCTCATGCCTCTTCTGAAAATCAGCCATTAACTCATTCAGAATATTCCTGGTTAACAAATGTAAATGGAAGTAAATAAATATGTAAATATGCAATACATACATGCATACACACATACATGCATGCATACATACATACATACATACATTTGGTACATTTCACTATTAGTAAAAATGCAGTTTTGAGTACCATGGATCTTTATGTGTGTGCCTGCTACTATTAAGCTGTTTTAATTAATGCATTTCTAATGAAAATATTGCTTTCTAACTACCTCACATGTACCTTAGCAATTGTTAATTAAATACAACTGTGGTGCTCCATAAATATCTATCACTTTATGTTCACAACTACAAAACAAATTTCTGTAAAGTTATTGCTGGTCAATAAATTCCCTGATAAATAATATGGCTTCCCTACAAAATCTTGAGGAAAAATACCCCAAACATCAGTAGCTTGCAGAAAAAGAAGTCAAATGGTATAATGTTAAATCGTTTTTCTATAGGAAATTATTACTGGAGCGATTTCTAAAATGTGTGCTGGCAATGATTCACTTTCTATGGAAATTTCTCCCTCCTACGAGTAAGTGCGATCATAGAATTGGCACATTCTGGGGGGGGGTCTTGTCTTCCACATTGGGGGGTACAGGAGGTTTGCCCCCTGCAAAAAACAAGAAAAATGGAGTTTTTCACCCTTTTGATTTTTGGGCATTTTTTCCATCGTGTTGAAGCCTCGACTTTCAGAAAGTTGCTGTTTCATAGTGGAACCAAATAATAGACTGGGTTCTCTGTTTCCCTGCTATGGCTAATTGCTGGAATGCTGAGCAGATGAAGTAAACTGCAAAACCCATCCCTCATCTAATACCATTATTTTTTCCACCATGAATATCTGAATTTGCAGTTATAAAAAATTTTCATTTGCCACTGCTCTCTGTCATATATCATTAGGCGGTGTGGAATTGCCCTCTTGTATATTATAAATGCAGACTGGGTCTACTCACATTTCACTGTTATTATGGTCTACAAAGCAGTCTGTTGAGAGACCATCTAAATCTTTCTGAATAATGTCTACATGTATACACTAGCCCCCATACTCTTTAAAATATACTGTGTTCTTGTCCCTCTCCACTCATCACAAATTATTGTTTTAGAATTTGTTTATTGGTGTTTTAGGACTTAGTTGCGTGGTGCGCAGACTCTGCTGTTTTAAAATTAAAATATTCAGAGACTGTTATAAACTTACAGAGATTTAAACACTTTATTAGTTTATAAAGAGTCATTTAATTGTGCAGTTTGTCATCACATTCCTCTTCAAATCCCCTCCTGTCTTATCTGGCACAGCTATAAACAGCAATCAGAATATTCATGTCAGAAAGTAGTGAATGGTGTATCTGATTAGATTATCCAATTGCATCAGGATTCCCAACTACAGTGGTGCTTATTAATATAAATAGCAAGAACAGACAGTGATCATTGTTTAACAGGAGCAGTACATGACCAAAAGACAGCAGCCAGTAGCATTGCCTGTCCTATCTCATTCCTTATAAATAGGTCAGTCCAGGAATCTCAAGTTCCTTCTCACTGGAAAAAGTCAAACATTATCCCTCTGCACAAAGGAGGAAATTCAACAGACAATAACTTTAGACCTATAGCAATCTTATCTCCCCTTGCCAAAATACTTGAAAAACATATTCAGAAACAATTGCTAGACTATCTCCTGCAGGAAAAACTCATATCCCCTATACAACATGGCTTCCATCACTCCCATAGTACTAGCACTGTTCTTCTAGCCTATATAGATACTGCCAATAAAGCCAGATATAATGGCAAACTAGTATTTTCCTTATTTCTAAATTTGTCTAAAACTTTCAACACATTTTTGTCGCAGTAAACTTCTGCTTCAAATGTCCTCACTAGGTTTCTCTCAGCCCAACCTTCTGTGGCTGAAAAGCTACCTGTCCAATAGGTATCAATCAGTAAAATGGCACTGTACTCTCTCTCCTTACCTCCCAGTCACCACTGGTGTACCACAAGACTCTATCCTTGGTTCCCTCTTCTTTAACATTTTCACCAACACCCTCTATACTTCCACACAGCAGGCCGCCCTAATACAATTCGTAGATGATTCCACTCTCATTTGCACATCTGACAACATTTTACACCTCCAAAAAAATTACCCAGGAAGCTTTAACAGCTAAATATGACAGTGTAACTCATAGCTCATGCTCAACCCAAAAAAGCCCAAATGTACTACTTTTTTCCCCAAATCCCTCTCTCATGAAAAAACAAAATTTAAAGTCCTCTCTCTTAATAATACAACCATCAAGTCACTTCTCATAGCAAACTATTAGGGTTGATAATTGATGATAATCTTACATTCGATCTGCATAAACAAAATTTGCATACAAAAAACTCATTAAAAACTAGAGATGCTTTACAAAACCAATAACTTGCTTACCAACGTAACTAAAACTACACTTGCCACTACTTATCTCCTCCCCACTCTTCTTCATGGCACCCCCATCCTTACTAACATCCAGACTTCACAAAAATTAAAACTTGAACAATGCTATAACAAAGTTGCTAAATGTGCAGCACATATCCTTTTTAGAGCTCACCACTGTACAATATGGAAAATCCCAAACTGGAAAGAAATGCCAGATCAACTAACATTTTCTCCCTGTGTTTGTGTGGGTTTCCTCCAGGTGCTTCGTTTTCTTCCCACATTCCAAAGACATGCATCTGGAGTGTTTCTCCCCGGGCCTCCGCTGAAAATGGGCTCTGTCCCAGTCAGACGTTTACGGTAAACAAATGTTAAATAAATAAAATAAATAAAATATTCAAAATTTCTTACCACCTAAAAAATTATCCAGCATCCATCTGCCTGTTCAGAACTAAAAAACATTCTACACAACTATGTTCCCAGTCAGTCTTTGTGATCCAGTGACCAAAAACTCCTATCTGTCTACAAACCTACCAAGATGGCTGGACATTGTCTTGTACTTGTACAAGGTTGCTAAGGTCTGGAACTCCTTACCTATATTCATCAGGTCTATACCCTCCCTCCCATCTTTCAAAACCACTCTGAAAGACTTCCTAGCTAAACTATGGCCTTGCTCTTGCTCAAAACCATGATAAACTATATCCCTAAATGTGAAAAGTACCTTTTCATTCCTTATATCTCCTTACTCTCCATTCTTCACTTATTTCTTTACTGCTGTCTAATTCTCTTCCTGACTTTCTCTCTAAATATAATATAAACCAGTTTTTCCCTCACTTCATATTGTAATTCCTGTTTGTATTAGACTAACAACTTTAATTTCTGTACAAACTGTCTTAAAATTCCTCTAAATATTAAATGATGGTCATATACCTTGTATTGATTCTTAACCAATGTTTTTATGTCTAATTTGTTATAATTATTTAAACTGCAAATGTTTTTGTTTTATTTTTGAAGATTGTAAAATTATTGTTCATAAGATCTTTTATAATAATTTGGAGGTTTTCTTCCCAGGCCTCGAAAATGGACTTCTACCCAGTCGGACTTTCCCGGTAATCAAATGTCAATAAGAATAAATAAGGAAATAAATAAATAATAATTTCCTAGAGAAACTCAGATGGAGCCCCTTTCATTGGGTATGATGCTCAGTGTTAGCTATCAGTGGTATATAAATGGATACACTTCATCTGTAAGAATTCAGTAAGGAAGAAGCAACATGACATAGCTCAGCTCTTTGTCAAAAGTTTATGATATCTGTTACAAGACACTTTTGAGACTCAGAACTTTCATTAGTCCCCTAGTTCCAAAGTGTCTTTATCATGGATGGCTAAGATCAGCACACTTTTTCAATTCATGTATTTTGGCCAATTTTGAAAACACTTTGTTCACAGTTCATTTATGTATGTCCAAAATGTTCACTGGTGCTAATCCCATATATTGTACAGACTATATAAAGTTCTAATGTCTACCAGGTTTGGCCTATGTTGTCCACTTGGGCCATTCCATTTCTATCCTAAATGAAAGTCCAGATGCTTAAGAGGCTCAGATGTGGGTGGATATTGAGAAATTGTAAAAAGATTGATTTGTTCAACCCAAAACTCTTGCATTCAAACGTAATGCAGTCCTAATAACAGGAATACACAATAAAATTGCTAAAGGCACAAGGAATGTAAATCATCATCATCATCATCAATATCCTTTTTCGCATTTTCTACATGGGGTCAGGGTGTCATGTCAACTGTCACCATCTCTCTCTATTCAATGCCACTTTCCTCCCTTCTTTGACACTCATACCTAACTGTCACAGGTCTTCTCTCACGCAGTCCATCCACTTCTTTGCTGGACACCCTTGTTTCCTCTTGCCTTCTTCCTGTCTGTCCCAAATCTTATTCATTAGATTGTCATCTGCTTTTCTGCACGTGTCAAAATCACTGTAATCTGTTCTCTTTGACCTTTTCTGCAATTGAAGCTACTTTGGCTTCTGCTCTTATGTCCTCATGTCTTCGTCTATTCCACAGTGTGCATCCTACCACCTCTCAGGAACTTTATCTCCATTATCTCTAGCTCCCTCAACAGGCCTGCCTTTACTGCCCAGGTTTCTATACAATATAGTAGTACTGGTCACACCACTGTTTTGTACATTTTAGTTTTCAGCTTCTTTGGCATTGTTCTGCCATATACTACTCCTGATACTCTGTACAAGTTGGCTGTAGCCCCTCTAATTCTGGCTTTCACCTCCTCATTCAGATTTCCCTTCTCCTCAACAACCCTTCCCACATACTTGAAGCTGATAACCTGTTCCACTATTTTCCCCTCTATCTCACTTCTCATCTTCTGAACTCCACCATTTGCTGCTATTACAACTGTCCTGTCTGTACTCAGTTTCATCCCACGTGCCTTCAGTTTTGCATTCAATTCCATTATCCTTTGCTGAAGTGCAGGCTTAGACTCTGCTTGTAATGCCACATTGGCTTCATGCAGCAACTTTGTTGACCTGTCCCTTCCAACATTTTTGCTAATGTAGTCCATCACCAATATGAACTCAGAGCTGAATGCTGTTGCACACCCACTCCCACTGGGAACTGCTATGTAAGATAGAACACTGTTTGTACTTGAGTCATTGGGTCCTTGTACATACCTTGCACTAATTCTACCAGTGTTTCTGGGACATCAAACTACAGCATGAATATCTAATTCAGCTTACTTGGATTTTGTCATATGTTTTCTCCAAGTCTACGAATGCCCAGTTGGACTCTTCACTCATCTTTACCATCTTCTCAGCTATCTGTCTCACTGAAAACATTGGTTCAGTTGTGCTGTATTCTGATCTGAATCTGAACTCATCATCTCCCATCTTACTTTCTATTACTCTGCATATTCGTTTATCAATCACCCTCTCCAGAACTTTCATGCAATTGGACAGGAGTCTGATACCTCTGTATTGCCCACAACTGTCAATGCCCCTTTTGTTCTTGAACAATTGCACTAGTATACTAATTCTCCAGTCATCTGAGATATGCCTTTCTCTCCACACTGCTCTGAGTACCCTCCGGAGCTATTTCTCCACTATTTCACCCAGCGTCTTTATAATATCTGCTGTGAACTCTTCTGAGCCTGTCCCTTGCTTAATTTTCCTTAATGCTGTTCTTACTTCTTCTGTGGTGAGTTCCTCCTCTTGTCTCATCATAGGCTGTGTCTGGGGCAGTACAGCTTCTCTGGGGTTTTCTTCATTCAGAAGCTGGTAGAAGTACTCCTTACATCTGCCTTTGATGTCTTGTGGACTGATGAGCAGATTGTTGCTGGCATCCCTTATGAAGGGTGTCTGACTGCCTTCTTTATCTTTCTGTCTTTGCTTTGCAACCTGATATAATTTCTTTGTGCCATCAACTGGCTTACTTTCCAGAAGATGGTAGAGTGCCTCTGATGCCTTGTTGTTTGCTAGTGCAACTCCTTTCTTTGCTTCTTTGTTGGTCAACCAGTATTTCTTCCTAGCCTAGTCTGTATTTTCTGTCTTCCACGTTTTCCTGCACTCCTTCTTTCTTTTGTTGACTTCCTGGACTTCTGCATTCCACCACTAGCTTTCCATATGTACTTTATTTCCGTAACTGGCGCAGCCACATATCTGTTCTATAGTCCTCACACATGCTGTTTTGAGGTGCTACCATTCTTCTCAACTCCTATTTCCTCTTCTTCTTGAGGTGCTAGAGCCCTTTGTATTTACTTGAATTGATGTGCTTTCTGTCCTATCAACATCCAGATCTTCAAGCCTAGTCTCTTTTGACCTAGAGCCTTCTCTGACCACTGCTTGCAGCCAGTTGTGGCAACCAGTGGTTTATTTTGTGGGCCAACTGTTTCACTGGGGATGGCTTTGCAATTACTGATTTACCCCAGTGCCCTTTTCTCACTAGTAGGAGGTCTACCTGAGTTGCACATTGGCTACTATTATATGCGAACTTGTGACAGTTTCTCTTTCTGAACCAGATGTTGGCTACTATCAAGCCATTTGCCAGACAAAAGTCTGTAATGGCCTCTCCTTCTTTATTCCTTTTGCCCCTCCCATGTGGACCCATGCAGTCCTCATATCCTGCTCTGTCTGTCCCAATATGTGCATTCAAATCACCCCATGATTAATGCCATTTCATGTTGTCCTGCTTTATCTAGTAAGTCCTGCAACTGCTGCTGGACTGCACTCTTTTCCTCACTTTCACAACTCTGCTGTGGGGCATAGGCTGCGATTATTTATTTACTTACATTTGTTGGCCGGGAGTGTCCGACTCGATGTAAATTATAATTTATAATGGAGATTATAAACATGAATGTAGATCGCTTATTAAAGAATCACTTGCTTGATTCTAGAAATGTAGTTCTGAGCCTTGCAATAATAGGGATGTAGTGGGTAACACTGTTACATTGTAGTGCTTGGTTCTCTAGTCTGGTTCATGGCTAGGCGAATTCTGTCTGGAGTTTGCATCTCCTCCCATTGTCAACATGTTTTTTTCCTGTAGCATGGTTTGGTTCTATATCCTAAAACCTGTCATAGATTCATTTCCTATCATCCAAATTTTCTCTATGCATGCATGTGGTGTGTGTGTGTGTGCGTGTGTGTGTGTGTGTGTGTGTGTGTGTGTGTGTGTGTGTGTGTGTGTGTGTGTGTGTGTGTGTGTGTGTGTGTGTGTCTGTGTGTGTGTCTGTGTGCATGTGTCTGTGAGAGTGTGCATGAGTGTGCTTATATGTGTGTGTCTGTGTTTGTGTTAAATTATGAGTGCACTCGGAACCTATGTCAAACAAACAATGGTGGACAATAACACTACATATGCAAGTAAAATATCAAAACAATATATGAAGAGAAGAAATTTATATTACTTGCACTGTGACAAAAATGTTATGCATAATCTTTATTTTAATAACAAAAACCACAAAACTATTTCAAAAACATCCATGGGTAGCCCACTTTCTAAGTATAATAATGCAGTTGGGATGTTGCAGGGAAATAATTGACCTTCCAGGCATGAGAAGGCACCTTTCTCCTCTTCCTCTTCACCTGTGGTGTCAGGTCTTGCAACATTACTGACTAGTTTATTTTCCCATAATGGCCACCCTGTTGGGCATTATTGTTTCTTTAAGTCTTTGCTTCCTTAAATATGAACAAAGAACAGTAGTGTTGTTTTTGCTGCCTGTTACAATCAGATGTGTGACATTCTTAGAGTGCTTCACTTTAATTATGATCATATTCAGTGGAATAAATAAGGTACAGTCTAAGAGATATAACAATTAGTGATATGAGAAGAAATATAAAGCTCATCATATAAGGTTCCCAGTTAAAGTTGAAAATTGAAAGATCTCCCTGCTTTGATTGAGGCAGCAGGACAATAACAAACAGTTAATATAATAAAAATGCATGTTTTATTTTATTATTAAGGGTATCTTATGTTTGTTGGTTTACGCGCAATGGACCATAACAGGACATGTTATGTCCTAGTCTGAAAGTTGGTGTCCTAGCTCACCAACCAACATCAGGCCTAACTTCTGTCTAAATGATGGTGATTTGACTTAATGCTTCTACATAGCAATGATCTCTTCCACTGGGCAGGTGCAGTTGTTTCATATCCCTCTAAACTGGCTCACACTAAACCTAGTACAACTCCTTATTCCAGTTTCACAAAAGTACAAATTCAATTTATTTTACTTATTTATATATTTATTTATTTTACACCCATCTTACCCCTTTTCATTGGAGGTCCAAGAAGAAACTCTCCAACATTAATAAAGACAATGCATTTTTATAAAACGGCTTTTTTCTTAAGCAGTCTAATTTTATTTGTTTTGAATTTCAAGACTAAAGATATTAACATATGTTATAGGATCAACCAGAAATCACAAAATCTGTTATCTGTTATAGTAATGCATACAATGTATACATTACGTACATATTTTATTTATTTTATTTAACATTTGTTTGCCAGGATAATATGACTGGGCAAATGTCCGTTTTCAGCAGAGTCCTGGGGAGAAAAACTCCATAAGTTTACAGAGAGAAGAAAAATTTACAAAAGAGACATTATAGAGTAGTAGCATACAGATTGTAGACTTTAAAGCCATTAGTATACAATAAGAGGATATTCCCGCTTTTGGTTGAAAATATAAGTGTACAGAATATACAATGAGAGTAGATAAGAACCTGGTAGAGCTTTGCAAGATATTTCACAATTGAATAAGAGTATATAAATGTTTAAGTTTCTATATATACATTCAAGCAAATATACATGTAAAAGCAAATACATATATATATTTTTATATATATATATATATATATATATATATAGAGAGAGAGAGAGAGACAAACATATACATATACACACACACACACACACACACACACACACACACACACACACACACACACACACACACACACACACACACACACACACACACACACACACACACACACACACACACACACACACACACACGTATATACACTCATATATAGGTTATTGCTCACACATGGATAGGCACAGCTAAATGGTATTGTTTGTGTTGTCCAGGACAGATGGGGTGTAGAAAAAGAGAGTGGACAAGGCTTCAGGGGGTCAATTACAGTTGCATAGATGATTGGTGAAGAAATATGTTTTAAGTAGGCTTTTGAAGGAGGGTGTGGAGTTTAATAATCTGAGGTAAGGGGCAAAATTGTTTAATATTTTTGCTATTTCATGGGCAAATAGTGATTCCCCGAAGTTGTTTTTGCATGTGATGGTTTTGATTAAGGCTTTGTTGGAGGACCAAAGTTGTCTATTTGAATTGTAGAAGTTCAGCATGTCAGTCAGGTCGGGGGTTTTCTCGGGATAGTACAGAATTAGATGAGCGAGGCTGAGTTGATGGTACCGTAATAGGTTTGGAAATTCAAGCCAGTGCAAGGCTTGTAGGGAAAGGCAGTGGTGGGATCATGATTTGGCATTGGTAGTGAATCTAGTGATTTTGTTGTAACAGATGGAAAGTTTGTTAAGGTCAATTTTGTAAAGATTAGTTAGAATTGGGGAAGCATAAAGTAAGAGTAGATAGGAGGTGGGTCCTGGCTTTTGCATTTCTAGATTCAGTGGTTAGATAACTTTTACAGCGATAGAGGGATCCTAGCTTTTTGTGGACTTTAGTGATGGTTGTTGATATGTGCTTTGTGAATTTGAGTTGCTGGTCAATGGTAACTCCTAGGAGTTTAGCCTCAGTGACAGGGGTGATCCTCAGTGACAGGGGTGATTTGGGTTTTGCTCATGGAGAGTACAGAGAAGGTAAGGCTGCTCGTTTTAGTAGAGTGGAATAGCATTAGTCGTGTTTTCTTGGGATTTAGTATGAGTTGTGAGTTGTTAAGCCAGTTCTCTATTTCAAAGAAGGCTTCTTAGGCTTTTGATGGAGACGTTGAATGTTGGGTGCAGAGGATATGAGAGTTGTGTCATCAATGTATTGGACTATTTCGGCTTTAGAGGTAGCTGAGTGTAGTTCGTTTGTGAAGATATTAAAAAGAAGGGGTCCTAGGATTGATCCTTGCAGCACACCTAAGAAGGTTGGGAGTGGGGGGATAGAGAGTTATGCCATTTGTTGGATTGTTGGTGGTTATCTAAATAGCTTTTAAACCAGAGGAGGGTAGGGTTTTTAAGGATGAGGTCAGAGAGACAAGACAGTAGTTTATTATGTGAGACTGTGTTGAATGCCTTGGATAAATCTAAGCAGGTAGCGGAGACAAATTTACCTAGATTCTTGTGGGAGTTTATAGCATTGGTGAATTTGAGTAGGGCAGAGGTGATGCTGTGGGATGGGTGAAATCCATGTTGGGTTGAGGAGAGAAGGTTGTTGGTGAAGAGATAGGAGATGAACTGGTGATGAATACATCTTTCTAGAATCTTAGAGAGGGGTGAGAGAATTGCAATTGGTCGATAGTTGGAAAGGTCTAGGGAGGGGACACCTATGTGGAGTGGTATGATATATGAGATTTTCCACAGGGATGGAATAGTATGTTCAGTGATGGATCTATTTATTAGAAGTGAAATGGGACACACTATAGCTGTGCATGCAATTTGGAGGTATATGGCAGGAAGGTTATTGGCTGAAAGGGTGGTTGGTTTGAGTTTGGTTAGGGGTTTTTGGATAGTACAGGTAGGATCAGACTTATGTGTGAAAGGTATGGTATTGATTTGGGCCTGAGGTGGTTGTGGGGTGTTGGAGGAAGTGATGTTGTTTAAGAGTTTGAGTACTGAGGAGGTGAAATAGTTATTAAAGCTTGAGGCTATTTCCAAGTCTGTACCTGTTATATTGGGGGCGGGAGTAGTGGTTCTTCCTGGCTGTAGAATGTTATTTATTGTTGCCCAGAATTTTTGAGGTTTGGTACTGTATTTGTTTTGTTGAGTGCTATAGTAATTTTGTTTATTGAGCTAACATGCTTTTTTTGCTTTGTTCCAGAGCTCGTGAAAGGTTTGCCTAGCTACGGGTGATCTGGTGTGGTACCAGGTTTTCCAGCCTTTATCCCTGGCTCTAATTAGGGCTTTTGTGGTTTTCTGGAGCCAAAGGGTGTGGTTGCTATGTATCCTGATAGTTTTTAAGGGGGCTAGTTGGTTGAGGATATTTAGGAATGTGGAGTTGAAGTAATCACCTGCTTTGTCTAATGAAAGGGTTTTGGGAGACCAGTTGCAATGTTGCAAGGCTCTTATGAAGTGGTCTCTAGGAAATTTTTTGTTAGAGTGGGTTTGTAGAAGGGAGGGAGAGTTAATTATTTTAAGTTTGTGCCTGAGGATAAAAGTGGGGCTATGGTGACTCAGAGAGTTTGATAGGGTGTCACATTGATGGGTAGTATTTGGTTGATTTGTGAGGATCCAATCAAGTATAGCTTCTCTTTTTGTGGCCTTATCAATGCGTGTGGGAGTATCTATAAGTTGGGTGAATTTATATAGGTTAATGTGGTGGGTGGGGGTGGGAGAATGGATGGAGTTCCAGTCAATGTTTACACCACCTAGCACAACAGTTTCTTGAGGGAGAGAGTCTGAGGCCCAGTGAAGTATGGATTCTAGGGTGGTTAGGTTGTCACCCGGGGGTATTTAGATACCCAGTAGGTTTAAGTGCTTATGTTGGTTAAGGGAGAGTTTTGCAAATAGAGTCTCTTCAATGTTGCAGTTGAGGGAATCCTTTTGGAGGAGTTCGAGTTGTAGGTTGGTTCTGTGAAGGAGAGGTAAGCCTCCACCTCTTTTATTTATTGGTCTGCCCTGAGAATGTTATACCCAGGTGGGGGTGATGGAATTATCTTTAATATGTGGTTTAAGCCATGTCTCTGTGATGAGAATAATATCAGGGTTATATAAGGAGATGGCAGCATGAAGGTCTTCTATTTTATTCATGATACTGCAAGTATTCATATTTAGTATCAGTAAGTCGGTGGGTTTGTGCTTGGATGAATAGTGATGGGTGCATGACTTATTAGCAGGGGTTGCTGGCCCGGGGTTTTGGTGAATGTCTCCTCCTAGGTGTAGGTAGGTAGTTATACAAGTGATAGGTTTTAGATATTGGACGATTAGGTAGTTAAATTGTAGACTTGATTCCTTTCTAGATAGGTAGAAGTGGTACATGGGAGGGGCATGATATATGGGGGGTGGGTGTATATGGTGGAGCATATGCTTGCATGAGTGGGGGGTGATAGTAATGTTGTGGGTTAGGATGAGGGATTTGGGGTGGATACAGTGAGTGATTGTGAGGAGATAAGAGGTGCTGATGGTGGCTATGGAGAGACAGGTGAATAGGGAGGCTAATCCCATGAGGGTGTGGTGGAGATGAGACTGGGGGTAATTAGACATAGTGGGAGTGAGTCTGTGGAGTTAGAGGAGGTATTTATATTTGATGAGGGTGTGACTTGGGTGAGTAGGAGATGTTGTTGTGGTGTCTTTCGGCTTTTCCCAGTTAGGGGTCACCACAGCGGAACTCCGGTCCACTAATGATTGGCAGTAGATTTTTACGTGCCGAGTTGCCAGCTCTGACGCATAACCTTCAATGAAGGTACACTCATTCACGCATGTCTCCACACAGAAGACAGTCTAGCTGAGAATCGAACAGGACAACGTCGTACTGTGAGGCAACAACTCTACCGCAGCACCACCACAGGTGTGGATATTAAACTGGTAGGCAGGCTGAAGTGGTGGGAAGTGGAAAGGCGTGTAGATGGTGCTGATGGATGTAATTATTGGATAATGGGAGAATGAAGGGAGGGTCTTAGTAAAGGAGGTTACCTATACTTTCAGAGTATGCATGGGTGAGTGGAAATTGGGGCAAGGTAGTTGAGCAAAGTGGGTGAAAAAAAAGTGTAGGGAGAAAGGAGCGGGATGAGCCAATCAAAGTATGTGCCATTCAAAAATAAACTATCAGTTGCTCAGAAGTCACATCTACAATGTTAGTCCTTCTTCTGTTACCAATTTTTTTAGAGGAGTGAAAGCACTTTTTTAATTTTACCAGTTGGATGCCCTAAGAAATTACCTTGTCTGAGGGCTGAAAGAGAGTGAGTCAACTATTGCTGAGTCAGAGACAGACTGGGTGGGTAGTGGGGATATATCACATAGAAGAAGAAAAAAATAAACAGGCAAATGTTTCTTTAGAGACTGGACGGGCAAGAATTACACTTTAGTGTGAAGTGTTTTATAGACTTTAAGTGTAGAAACCAGAATGTGTGTACCTGGGGGGGGGGGACTCAAATGTCTGAGGGCTGAAAATGATTGAGTCAGCTAATGCTGACTCTGAGATAGACTGGGAGGGTAGTGGGGATACATCACACACAAAAAAGAGTTTTTTATTATTATCCAATTTGAAGATGTGAGGTCTGCATGTTTATTATTTGCTGCTGCTGATGTCCTGTTAGACTAAACTGACCATGTTCACCTTGGAATGATTTCCTGTAGAGTGGGAAACTGCTGGGATGAAAATAATTATCCCCAAATCAGAGTCCATGGTTTTGTTTTATAGAAAAGAGTGGAATGTTTTCTTCAGGTGAGTGGACAACAACTAAATCAAAAGGAGGAAGTTATGTATTATCTTGTTTATGAGTGAAGGTAGAGAGGATTCAGTACTCTGACCAGGGAATGAGTGTAGCAGTACTGTAGAACTATACAGTATTGGGGTGGGGAAGTATGTACGGGCCACTCTATATTCTCGTCCACATCTATAGTCATGAGCTTTAGGTAATGATGGAAGGATGAGGTCACAGATTGCTTAGCTCAGTCTCTATTATAGAATGACACATTTGACAGTAGAGTACTTTGGAATACATTTACTACTGCTCTTTGTTAACAAGAGTCAAATGAAGGGGGTTGGGAACTCTGTGAGGATGGTCCCTGGGTGCATCCCATTGGCCATGTATCAGGCAAGGTCCACAAGGATGAGGCCCAGAGTAGACCCTGGACAGATTGTCAGCATTGCAGCTTTCCATTTGTTTGAGAATACACAAGGACCTCATAGGCTGCACTAGGCAGTACTGCCTGGAAAAATGAATTATGTTGTAACCTGCTCAGCTTGCTAGCATTATGAACCAGGGTAAAGTGCTTTACAAAATGATGATGATGATGGTGATGGTGATGATTCATGAAATTGTTTTCCTGCCATGTTTTTATCAATAAGCCAGTGAAAAATTGCACCTGAAGTTTTTCCACTAATTTTTATATATTTCTTCAGTATCAACAGATGTGGGTGAGATTCAATAACAGCTTCTGAATTACAGTAGCAGGCCAGTTTTGCAAAACCGGTAGCTATGAACCAGGGTGGGAGTGACTGAAAGATACACTGAGCTTAATTACAGAAAGATAAGAAATAGCATGGTCTGCATAACATGGGAATGACATGGATATGCAGAACAATAATAAAATGCAGGGAAGTGCGGGTGCAAATGAGGGGTGTAATATGGCAGAGGGCATCAGAAAGACATATTTTCTGCACACAGATATGTGTCCCCTCATATGAAACATCAAGGTTATGGAAGCAAACCATGAAAACATGTACAGTGTACCTGCTATATTAGTAAAAATATACTTACATAGATATACACGATGTTGTTTTTGCTGTCAGTATTCATGGATTTGTGTGCTGTTTTCCTCACTGGCACCAGTTCATTCATCTGTACCTGAAATGTCATGCCCTCTGTGACACAGAAATAGTGGTCTGCTAACATGTGAATAGAGACATCACACAGCAGCTGGTCAAGATGTGCTGCCTTCATTCTTCACATGCAGGCACTTGGGATGCATGGAATACCTATCTCTGTTGCACTAATGTATGGGTGGCATTGAGGATGCTAGCTACAGGGACCCTTCAGTGGCCTATGGGGACACAATGGGTATATCCCAGATATCTGCCTCAAGGGTACTCCACCAGTTTTTCAAAGTCATGCTACAGTATGTAGGGAAGAATTTGTGAGGTGAGAGACAGAGAGGGAAGACCATGTGGTCATCTTATGAAATTGTCTAGTCTCCTGAAGTATCGGGGACCATAGCTGGCACCCAAATTGTAGTAAAGGTCCTATCTAGAGAACAGGAACAATGCTATTTAAACTGCAAGGAATCCCACTCCAGCAAATGCTATATGGTCTGCAATGTACAAAGTATAATATACAATCTGTCTGCAAACCACCCTGGTAGTGCCCACAGTTCCTGCATTTGGCACACATGTAACTCAGCAATAGTTTGTGCAAGGTGATTTTTCAAAGGGAGATATTGGTGATGCACATAACTTTCAACTATCCAGATTTTTGCTTCATATTTTAGTCTGATTCTCATAAAATTTGTGGTTTTCTGGCAAATCACGGAAGATTGAAATCACCAAATAATGCCATACATCTAAGTTTCAGACTTCATATCCTTCAAAAAATACATTCTAGCACATATCCTACTATTCTAGCAACTTTCTAAGTTTAAAAGAACAATATTTGAAATATCTCCCTGTTTTGGGGTCTTTGTTCTCCTATCATTTTAAGCTTTGTCCAGATTTCTTATGCTAAAAAGATGAGAGGTAAAGTGATGCAGGATATGCCCAGATACCTTATGTTGAAAAGATGGGAGGTAAACTGATGTAGGATATGCCCTGGAGCCATGGCTAATTGTCACCAATAAGAAACACAGATCTTGGCTCCTTTACAGTGCACTGACTTGGATAGTAGCATGGTGAAGTGAACACTGGCTGTGTGAGTTTATACTAGCTTCAATAATGCCCTGTCACAGACATGAGTCATTGCCGAACATATGTTTGTCTTATTAAAGGTTCATTTCCACTGTCTGAGTGTAGCTGGTGGTGTTTTGCAGTATGACCCTGCAACCTACAGTGGCAATGTGTGCAGTGTCACACACCATTTCGATAAGCATCAGTTGCAGTGGAACACAGACTTTCAGGAGAAGGAAGAACCACAGTCAGCAGTGGAGATGTCTGTATGTTCAGTAGTTGGATGCAGTGAATGACCATTCCAGACAGAGGCTGCATCTGGTTTATGCACTCCCTTGGGTTTTAATGCAGATGATTTCATTCTACTACTGCAACCAGCTCAGTATGGCCCTATTGATGTTTGCCTGTCCCTGTATTATGGACCTACAAAAAGGTTGAGTAAAATCCATGCAGAAATGCAGCTCAGGAAGGGAGAATAATACCCACAGGGTGTTTGACCACTGGCATGCTGATCTCCGATGTCATCCTCATATTTCAGAAAGAACTATTCAATGCCATGACAGCCACAGTGGACCTTAATGAACCCACCAGTTGCTTAGTTTAACCTTTTTAGGCATCCTTGTTAGGTTAACCTTCTGCAGGATGAATAACTGTTAAAGAAACCCCCAGAAATGGATATCACCTCAACTCTGAATTTATTGCTACAGCATGATAAATTACATAAAGGAGCAAATATAAAGCATACTGCAACTGACATTCACAAGTGTAGCGAGCCAAGAATCAGTTCAAAACTACTATAAGTAAAGCTAAGCAGTACTAATTTTCAGCCAACAGATTGTATTTAGCAATAATCCAAGGACACATGGAAGATCGGTAGCTGGAGTTGGCATAATGATTAAGATCTTCGTAGATTCATAGACTGTTACTAGGCTAACAACTCAGGGGTCCTTTCTAAGCCTAGCCAAGTTTTCCAAAAAGAATAATGATGTCCTGTATCCAAACAGGACATTTAGGGCCAAGCGTTTATAAGTTATCTCTGTCCATATGGGACTCGGGTGACACAGTTGTCAGGCCTGGTGTAAATTTTCTATTCCACATCCACTGGTCCAGGTTGCTCTTAAACTGGGTAATAGACAGACTCATCTTCACATGGATGGGAAGCCTGTTTCATATGAGGGGACACATATCTGTCTCTCCAGCATGTTCTTTTAAGTCACAGACAAACTTCTGGCCCCAAGTCCTTGTATTTCTCATATTCTTTGACTTATGAATATGCAAGAGATTCATAAGTATGGGGTTTGTGGATGTCTTGTAAGCCAGGCATAGATCACTCTTCAGCAATCTGTAGGAGACTGAGTAGAGGGAAAGGGCTTTAAGGCTTTCTGCATAAGACAAGTTTGTTACACCTTGTATACTTTTTGTAAGGAACCTCTGAGGTCACTATAGTTGCTGCATATACCTGGTCAGATACATAACAGAGGTAGCATTGTACTCTATGACTGGTCTGATGAGGGTGAAGTACAATGGAATAATGACCTCTTTGGATCTAGATGCTGTGCCCTTACTTATAAGTTGCACAGCATAAAAGGATTTCCTCAACACTGTGGCCACATGGTGGTCGAAGATAAGGCTACTGTCTATGTGCATACCTAGATCCCTGACCACTGGGTCGACCCTTAGGGGTGTATTATCAACATGGTAATTAGATGACATGGTTGACTAGCCAAAGGGTAGACTTATGCATTTCTTAGCATTGAATTTAAGATTATGGCTTTTTGTTGGACATTGATACATATTCTTGAAGAATGCTAGTGTTTGCAGGGGACTCAGTGATAACCTCCAGCTTACAATAATCTGAAACCTTAGTCAGCCATAAACTTTCAGTATTTGCTTCCATTTCAGAGAAACAGATGCCAAAAAGGAGTGGGCCCAATACCAAGCCCTGGGGACTCCACTGGTGACTTGCATCTTGGTGGAGTTGTCTTCATGTATTTTGACATCCTGGGTCATATCAGTGGGTGATAAAAGGGTTTATACCTAAATTAGTGAAGTTGTCCATAATGTATGAGTAGAGTATTGTATCAAAAGCCTTGGCCAGGTTGACGTAAGCTGTCTGCACAGTCTTACCTTCATCCAGTGCTTTGGTGACCCTCTCAAAAAAGTCCACCAGATTTAATAGGCATGACCTTTATTTAACAAAGCCAAACTATGGTGGGTCCAGTATTTACAGGTTACCTATGTCCTCATTTATCATGTCCATTATGATTCTTTCCATGGTCTTAAATATGTGGCTGATAAGATTTATGGGCCTGTAGTTACCAGATCTGTTGTTGGACCTCCTTTGTGAAGGGGCATGGCTGTAGCCATCTTCCATTCCTTGAGCACAAAACCTGACTGAAGGCTCTGGTTGAAAAGTGATTCAAGTGGACCTGGCAGGTCATGTTTCATGCTATTTATTAAATATCCCGGGATATTATCGGGGTCTAACGATGCAGTGTTTGTGGCCTTGGAAAGTGCATTGATGACCTGTTCCCTAGTAATGGTTGGGGGATTGTGTTATCTGGTTATTTCCTTTGGACTATTGGGCAGGAGTGGGGGGAGAAATTTGAGAGCTGAACCTGTCAGCCAAAAGGTTGGCAATGGCCTCTAGTTCAGTGTGGGTGATGCCACTGACAATACGTTCTGTGCATTGTTGTGTATTTCCTCTGAGGTTACAGACATAGCTGTAGAAAGTTTTGTGGTTATTCTTTGCCTGAAAAGCTATTTTTTTCTTTAAATTTAACCTTTGATGTATTAATTAATCCTCTTACTTCCCTGTTTAGACTGGCCTTTGTTTCTCCTATGCTTGGCCAAGATTTTTTTGTTGTTGTTGTATAACGGACTGATGCTGTGATTCCATCAGAGTGGCTTGCTTTTGAGTTTGTCTTATTCTTAATACAACTGGGCACAGCTCACTATGTACAGCTATCAATATGGGTGTACAGAGATTTTGTAAATAGCTCATTGTATGCTATGGTGTTAATTGGGTTTGGTGGTGCTTGGAATGTATCCGTCTTAAACTCACCCAAGAATGGAGGTATCTTTGTAGTATCAGAAACTCCAGATGTTGCCTATTATGGAAAGAGTAACTACTCTGGGTATTAACTGTGGTGTGCAGCATCCTCTAGGTAGGAGAACATGGATCACAGACTGTGCACTGTGGCAGGGCTAGCCACTTAATGGTGCAAAGATTGGCTGTAGGTGATCTGGTTATCTTGACTATTGCCGCAGCTGCCAGTGATAAATGGACCTGGCGTACTCTGATCCATGCTAAAGGTGGGAGAGGTCTTTATTCCCCTATTGGCCAGTATGTGCCCACCATAAAGCCCATCAGCCCGGAGTCAATAAGTTATTGTCTGGCTGATGTCCAGGTGCACAGCTTGGGGTTGCTGGGATAGCAATGTTGAGTGAACACTGGACCTAAAATCAATCAACCTTCTACATTCAGTGTAGGTTCATGGACAGGATGGAGATTGGAAGTGGATGACATAATGGTAAGGAGGAGGCCGGACATCCTATGTATCGCGAAACAAGATACAAGGGCAGTGCTTGGGATCCAGCATCTACTACTCAGGGACACGACAGACTAGAAAAGGTGTGAAATTGTGCTAAAGGAGAGGCTTCATAAGGCAGTGACAGATGTAATCAGAATTAGTGACAGGCTCATAGCAATAATACTCCAGAATAAGGATAGGGCAGTAGTCATAATCTCAGAGTATGCTCCACAGCCAAGTGTTGGGATAGGGATGAAAAGAGGTCATACAGGCAGCAGTGGCAAGACCTACTAGATAAAGCAGAACAACATGAGATGATGTTGATAATGCTGACCTAAATTCACATAACTGGACAGACAGAATGGGATATGAGGACTGCCTAGGTCCACATGGGTGAGGCAACAGGAATAAAGAAGGAGAGGATATTTATGACTTCTGTCTGTCAAATGGCTTGATGGTGACCAACACATGGTTCAGGAAGAGAGACAGTCACAACATCATATATGAGTGGCCAACATCAGGTAGACTTTCTCCTAGTAAAGAAAGGGCATTGGGTTAGAATCAATGATAGGAAAGTCATCCTTAGTGAAACAAATGGCCCACAGCATAAAGCACTGGTTGTTACAGTCAGCTGCAATCAACATTTAGAGAAGGCTCTAAGGTCAACAGAGACCAAGCTGAAGGCTTTGTAGTCAACCGGAGAGAAAGAGCAAGAGTTCAAGGAAATACTCTGGGATCTAGCACCTCAGGAAGATCAAATGGGAGTTGAAGAAGAATGGAAGTGCCTCAAAACAGCACATGTGAGGACTATGGAATAGATATGCAGCCAAGCCATTTATGAAAAGAAGGTATATAAGGAAAGCTGGTAGCACATTGCACAAGTCCAGGAAGTCAACAAAATAAAGAAAGAGTGCAAGAAAAAGTGGGAGATAGAAAAGATGGACCATGCAAAGAAGGACTACTGACTGGCTAAGAAAGAGGCTAAGAGAAGAGTTGCAAAAACAAAGAATTAGAGGTACTCCACCACCTTCTTGAAAGTGACTCAGTAGATGTCATGAATAAACTCTCTATCAGGTTGTAAAGTCAAACCAGAAAGACGAAGAAGATAGTCAGGCAGCCTTTATAAAGGATGCCAGCAACAACCTGCTTACCAGTCCACAAGACACCAACGGCAGATGGAAGTACTTCCAGTAGCTTCTGAATGAAGGCAACCACAGACACAGCCTACAATGAAAGAAGAAGATGAGCCCACTGTAGAAGACGTAAGAACATAACTTAGGAAAATTAAGTCAGGGAAAGCAGCAGGCTCAGATAAGATCACAGCAGATATTATCAATATGTTGATTGAAATAGGAGAGGAATGTCTCCTTTGGGTACTCATAGTAATATGGAGGGAACAGCGTATCCCAGCTGATTGGAGAATAAACATACTAGTGCCAGTGTACACGCGCAAAGGGGACATTCACAACTGTGGCAGTATAGAAGTATCAAACTCCTGTCACATTGCATGAAAGTTCTGGAAAGGATGATTGATAAATGAATATAAAAAGTAGTAGAAAGTAAGATTGGAGATGACCTGTTTGGGTTCAAATCAGGATGCAGCACGACCAACACTGATGTTTGCAGTAAGACAGATAGTTGAGAAAAAGCTAGAGGTGAGGAAAGAGTGAAACTGGGCATTCATAGAGTTGGAGAAAGCATATAACAAGTTCCCAGGAAAGTTGATTTAGGCAGTCCTATGGTGGTTAGAAGTCTAGAAACATTGATAAATTAGTGCCGGCTATGTGCAAGGAACCAACGACTCAAGTAGGAACAGTGTTCATTCTCACAGAGGGGTTACCAGTAAAAGTGGATGTACAAGAAGGTTCAGCTCTGAGCCCACCTCTGTTCACAATGGTGATAGACTACAATAGCAAACAGGTTGGAGGGACAGTTCAACAATGTTGTTGTATGTAGACAATGTGGCGTTGCAGGCAGACTCTTGGAATATAAAACTGAAGGCACATAGGATGAAACTGAATACATATAAGACAGTTATAATGGCAACAAATGGGTGAAATAAAAGAAAAAGCAGATAACTAAGATGGAAGAGAAAATAGTGGAACAGGTTAATAGCTTGAAGTACAGGAGAGGGGTGGTTGAGAAGAAAGAAAGCCTGAATGATGATGTCAAAGCTAAAATGAGAGGGGCTGCAGCCAACTAGTGCAGAGTGTCAGATGTAGTGTATGACAGAAGATGCCAAAGAAAGAGAAAAGTAAGGTGTACCAAGCAGTGTTGTGACCTGTACTGCCATAGGGTACGGAAACCTAAGAAGTGAGAGCAGACTGGTTGAGGAAGCTAGAGGTGATGTAGGCATATGCCTTTGATGGGTCATAGGATGCACACTATAGAACAGAAGAAGAAATAAGGACATTAGAGAAGAAGCTCAAACAGCTCCACTTGCAGGGAAGGAGAAAGAGAACAGATTAAGCTGTTCAGAAAAGCAAACGTCAATCTGATGAAGAAGATTTCAGACAGAAAAGAAGAAAGCAAGAGGAACCAAGGGCTTCCAGCAAACAGATGGATGGATGGATTGTGTGAGAGAAGACCTGTGACAGTCTGCTATGACTGTTGAAGATGGTTGGTGAGTGGCATCGAATCTAGGAAAATGGTGACGGTTGACATAACACCCTGACCTTGTGCAGAAAAATGGCAAAAAGGGTTTGATAAAGATGCTGATGATATTGAAACGTTATCAGCCATCTACATGTTTTCATCTCTGCCAGCAATAACAATTTTATGCATGTAACATCGCTTACTGATCGAGAACCAGCATTTCATGGCTATTTTATTAAAAGCATACAGATCAACAGTAATGCAATGAGTTACACACCAGCATACAGACCAACAGTAATGGATTGAGTTACACACCAAAACATTGTGTACTACAACTTCAGCTGACAAGCAGTCTCATCGGGAAGCTCTTTATAAACTGAGCCTTTCAGCAGATGGCTAGATGGTCTTACACATAGAATTCTAAAGGTTACATCACTTTATCCACTATAGTTTGCAAATGAATAAAACATGGAAAAGGAAGCTTATTGTCTACCATATGAAAGCAATCCATTATCTTTTTCGACACATGGTCAGTCTGACAACTCCCAACCTCTTTTAATTCAGGCTTCCTTCTCTGCATGGTCCATTGACAAAAATCTTAAGTAAAGCATACATAGATACAACTCACTTCGTACTTGATAAACATCAATGTTCTGTAGCTACACAGAATGGTTTCTGCTCTTTGCCTACAGCCAATACAGTATTTTTTCAGTCACTTAAATTAAAAGAAAACAATGCAATACAGACTGACTACATGTCATTAGATACATGGACTATGCAAATGTATTTGATGTTATCCAGCATTTATTTACCCTTCTACAAAAGGTAAATCAAGAATTCATCATGCATCCATTGAATGATTTAATTATTATCTTTTAAGCAGAAAATGCAACAGTAAATGGAAGTAAAGATGACAAATTGCAGTTGATTGCACCAGGAATATCTCAGGTTTAATACTGGCATTGCCTCTTTTTCATTGTAGGCAAAATATATGTAGCAGTACTGTAAACAAGGACGCGTTCAACACAGCACTGCTGACACTGTCTCACTTAGATTTGCCTGATGGCAGAAGGAGACAACCTCTTCAGTTTGCTGTTATTTACAGTTAATATTCCTCCTCCTGTCGATTCCAACTGCACTTGTCCCATGACGACCTGAATGTGTCTATGGACTCCCCTCTCATTCCCCATTCTAGTAATTTATTCCATAGGACCACAACCCTATTCATAAAGAAGTCCTTCAGCCACACTAAGGAAAACTTGATCCCTATAACCTGTAGTACATTTTTTTCTTTCCTCTACTTGTTTAGAAGGGCCTGTTCATATCTTATCAATGTGGTCTTTTTATCCATGTCATACCTCCGTTAGTTCTTATTATCTCAGCTCATATTATTTTCCCTCCTTCATATGTACAATTCAGGTTGCTTTTCTCTGCACAACCTTCTTATTGCTTCAGTACTCTGGTGCCCCTTCTCCTTGCACGCCATCAGAACAAAGTAAAGTAATCAGCACATAACTTGGTCAGGGCCTAGTAGAGTAACATCCACCTGAGGACACATCCCAGCATTATGTTTCCCCACTGCTCTCTTACTCTCTCCAGCAAGGTATTTCCAAGTGTGATTGACATTTATTTATTTATTTATTTATTTATCTAGCTGCAGTTTGTTGACCAGGAAGGTCCACTGGGCCATTCAGAGCACATTTTCAGTGGAGGCCTGGAGAGAAAAGCTCCTATATACCATACAAAGCACAAATATTATACATTGACATTATACAATTAGGAAGCAATTTAGCATGCAAAGTTTTAAACAGTAGAGCATTTCACTGGCAAAACAATTGGTTGGCAGTTATGTCAAAGATATGCATCTTTAGAACATAGGAAATGAAAGATTATTACAGCATATTGGATATTTTGGCAAACTTAGCATGAAAGTAAAAAATATATATAACATTAGTAGTTAGAATTCAGGGAGGCTGAGAGCAAGTACAGTTCCAGGTGGAGGATATGTGTGTGTGCAGAGAAGCTTCAAATTGGGCAGGATTCTGGATTGTTCTAATGCATAATGGTAGAGCATTCCGGCATTTGGCTAAAGAGTAAGAGTAAAGAAGATGTCCAGGATGCAGATTTGGCTTGTGAACCTGAAGGAGTTGCTGACGCTCTGATCTAAGGGGCCTGTTTGGGAGGTAGCTGGAGAATATGGAGCTGAGGGTAGGACAACCAGAAGATTTAAATATAAGTTTGTGAGCCGTGGTTACTTGCAGATAGTTGAGGTAATTTGGCAGCTCTAGCCATTGTAGGAAGTGTAGAGCAGTACAATGATGGGAGAAGTGTTTGGAATTTATAGTGAATTTAGCAATTTTATAATAATATGTCTCAAGCTTGGCTTTTAGAGTAGTTTGAAGGTTGGTAAGTAGTGGGGAGCCATACATGAGAGAAGGGAGCAGGTAGGTGGAGGCCAGGGTTTGTTTGCTGGAGGAGGTAAGAAATTGGTCGTGCCTATAGTTTCTGATGGATTTTTTGGATGTTGTGCTGTAGGTGTAAATCAAATTTTAGGTGTTTGTCTGTGGCGACTCCTAGAAGTTTTCAATTTGTGACTTATTTTGGGACTAGATATTGTATTTGGCCTTGTCCAAAAGGGTTGATGTTTTAGGAATGAAAATCATGATTTTAGTTTTATTTGGGTTAAGGGCTAGGAGAGTATTCAACATCCAGGACTCAGTGGTGGGGAAAGCTTGTTGGGTTATGAACTGGAGTTCTGAAATAAAGTTGGCTGAACAGACAATAGTTTAATTGTCTACATATTGAATAAGCTCTCCACTGGACACAGATGTGTGGAAATTGTTCATGAAAATATTGAAAAGGAGAGGGCTAAGTATGGAATCTTGAGGAACTCTAGTAACTGCGTTAAGATAAGAAGAGATGGAGTTTTCCCATTTGACTGCCTGTTGCCTGTCATTTAGATAGCTTGTGAACCAGCTGAGTGTGATGGTAGAAAGTCCAAAGTTAGATAGTTGTGATAGTAGCAGGGGGTGGGAAACAGTATCAAATGATTTTGATAGATCTAAGAATAGGGTAGATACTAATTTCAACTGCTGAACAATAGGTGCAGGTACCCCACAACAATTGAAGCCAACCAGTCTCAAAGTAAAATGAACATCTTTATTCAGTAAAGAAAGTAGTCAGCGCTTTCACGTCTACAAAGGACGCTTCTTCAGACTTAAATAAAACATAAAGACTTCAGTTTACTTAAATACTCAGACCAATGACTTCATCAGTCAATAAGAACACATTCTTAATTAAATTATTTAAAGTCATATACGATTCAATAACATTTAAAATACATATTAGTAAAAATTTAAAATTTTTTATATAAAATGAGTGCTTCAAAGCTGGGTCTAATAGAAAGGGTCTAATACTAACCCTGTCATTTAGACCGTGACCTGTGTCAGCTTGCAATCTAATAATCCATTCACTCTCTTCCTTCTCTGTAAAATTACCAATGTTGCCTAGCCTCATTGTCGTGTGGATGAGTTCCAAGGCTGAAAATTCAAAGGTATGTGTAGTATCATGCAGCAATACACGCTTAGCTAAGGCATTAGTGTCATTCTCCCTATTTATGGCATACAGGTGTTCTCTTATTCTCTCCCTTAGGGTCCTGTTGGTTTTACCTAGGTAGAATCTATTACATTTACGGCAGACTGCAATATATACCAGATTACGTGTTCTGCAGTCTGCATTGTGGCCAAAATTAATGATCACACTAGTATATGGATGTTTAAAACTGTCCTTACTTGAAATAAACAGACATTGATTGCAACTACGACAGGGAAAGGTACCTCTCCTGATGGATAAGGACTCTTCTCTTGCTCGTCTCTCATAACAGAGCATTCTCTTTAGAGATTTGGTGTTCTTATAACTAAATCTAGGGCTGGGACCCACTAATGTCTTAAGTGTATCATCTATCTGTAAAATACTTAAATTCTTCGTAATCACATCTGTGATGGTTCTGTTCCTATTAGTATAGGTCATAACCATCCTCTTATAATTGTCCACTGAATTCTCTTGTTTAGAGCACTCCTCTCTATTCCTCTTAATATAAGGAAGAGCCATATCACTGCGTTCTACTTGTTGCAGAGCTGAGAGATCCATTCCCTTGTACCCTCTGGAACTCAGATCCTTATGTAAATCAGCTATAGTTATATCAAAAGCCAAACCATCACTCACTAAATGAGAGCAACGTTTAGCTTGATTTTTTTACTATGTTCTTATGCACATGGGGTGGGTGCATGCTATCACAGTGTGGGAAAGCATTCTTCCTACATGGTTTCCTATAAATATCAGTATCCAATATCCCATCATGTTTCTTCAGTGTAACATCTAGAAAATGAATCTTATCACATGATCTCTCTCCTGATAATCTCAAGAATGTGGTAGTGCTATTAATATAAACCAGAAACTCATCTAAAGTTTCGGGGTTTCCTCTCCAAACTAAAAAGAGGTCATCTACAAACCTTTTATAAAATATAATGTGTTCAGAGTATACATCATGTGCCAAAATATATGTAGACTCCCAATAAGCTAGTACCAAATTCGCATAAGAATTGGCACATGACGTACCCATAGCAACTGCCATCGCTTGTAAAAAATATTTGCTATCATATAAAAAAACATTATTCTCAAGTACTAGCTCCATTAACATAGTGATCTTCATAATTTTATCAGTAGTAAGGCCCTTACTAAGAAGGAATAATCTTAAGAACTCTATTCCTGTACTATTAGGTATACTAGTAAATAGGGACTGAACATCTAAAGTGACCATAATATCAGTATCTGTGTATATATTATCTAGTGCACTCTCTGCTAAGGACTCTAAAAACTGTTGCGTATCTTTCAAAATAGATGGAGTGGAGTCTACTGCTTGCCTCAACTGTTTCTCAATTTAAATTGAGATACTTTCAGTGAGCCACCCCCTTCCTGAGACAATTGGTCTAAAGGGGGGGTTTAGCAAAGTCTTGTGTACCTTGGGAAGACCTCTAATAATAGGCACTAATGGTTTTTCAATTAGAAAATACTTATAAAGTTCATTATCAATTATATTACACATCAACATATCATAGAGTTCAGCATGTACATTACTAATAATTCTATTCAACTCAAACATATGCATTACTTTATAAGTATCTACTTGAGATAGCATATCATTCATTGTTGACTTGTAATATTCACTATCTAGTATCACAATAGCTCCACCCTTGTCTGCAGGTCTTATTGCAATTGCTTCATTATTTCGTAATGCCTTTAAAGCTGCTGATTCCATAGCATTGAAATTATAAAATTCTGATTTAAACTCACGTTGCTTGTATAGTTCATAAAAATCATTAATACAAACTTTCTCAAAACTCTCAATAAGAGGATGTAGCTCCGGAGTAAAAGCTGATGGTTTCCTAAAGCTAGAGACAGGGGCTCTTCTATGTGTAGAGCTATTACTAAAATATAAGTCCAAAGCCAGTCCTCTGGTGAAGCTTTTAAGTTCTACTATTAAATTACTAATATCCATGCCCTGTGAAGGAACAAATGATAAGCCCCTATTCAAAACTCTCCTCTCAATGTTAGTTAAGGAATAACAAGACAAATTAATTACCAATTCATTGAAGTCGTTTTGGAGGGTTTCTTGTAGCCCTCTGGTGCTTCGCTCGACTGCTTGCATTTCTTCCCTTTGTACTGAGGGCTCCAACCCTTCTGTCTTACCATCTGGTAAGATAAAGGGAACAATAGGCACGTGGTCTCATGATTACCAAGTCCTATCTCTTTCTCACTGGAAAAAATAGTTTTATTCCTTACTACAGGACCCATATCAATTGATACAGTTCATGCATTGTCATTCACATTAGATTCAATGTGTTCCTCCTGTTGTAGAGCCACTACAGATGATGTAACATTGCTGATCTTCTCTTTTACTTTGATACTAAGCAATTCCCTTCGTGAATTAATCCCCATAGGTTCACACGCGCATGAAGCGTTAGAAATGGTAGGAAGATTATTGGTGTTACACTCCTTCATACCTTCAGCAATAGCAGTGGTAGTAACTGTAAAATTTGTCTGGGTGGACTCCCTAGGCCAAGAAAAAATGTTCCCTCATGAGAAATCTAAACAATCTCTCTCGAGTTTCTTTTTCTTCTGAAGCAGAAATTTATTATCTAATGTGCTGAGCGTATTGGATAGCTCAGAAAAAAAAGCTGTTAACTGCTCAGGGATAAGAGAAGAATTCAAACGCTGTTCTAATAACAGAACCTCTTTGTTGAGTTCATCCTCAGTCAACGTGTATTGTCTTATGAGCAGTTTCATATAATTATTACTTGTCTCTATATACAATTTCTGCCAGTCTGTAAGCAGCTCTGGATAAGCTGTACCAAAAGTAGGCATCTTCAAGATGCGAAGACCTCTGGGAATAACATTAAAGGAAAGACAAGCTTCCATGTGCTGTTTCTGCCACTGCACATTCTTAATTTTTGTCATAACATCTTCAAACTTCCTCATTAGTTGTAATATAGTATAGTCAAATCTCTGTCCTTTATGGGTAGCTGCTGTATTCGCTAACTGTGCATAGGAAAATTTCAGTAGAGGATTGTCACTTGAGACAATCAATTGTGAAAAAGAAACAATTCCATTACCATGTCCATTGTTCACAGGCACATCAGAAGATGGATGTCTGGTTGCTTCTGTCATGTTCCTTCAAGAAAACACCAAAGATAAATTCACGTCTACAAAGGACGCTTCTTCAGACTTAAATAAAACATAAAGACGAATTTTGCAGTTACTACCACTGCTATTGCTGAAGGTATGAAGGAGTGTAACACCAATAATCTTCTTACCATTTCTAATGCTTCGTGCGCGTGTGAACCTATGGTGATTAATTCACCATGGGAATTGCTTAGTATCGAAGTAAAAGAGAAGACCAGCAATGTTAACATCATCTGTAGTGGCTCTACAACAGGAGGAACACATTGAATCTAATGTGAATGACAATGCACGAACTGTATCAATTGATATGGGTCCTGTAGTAAGGAAGAAAACTATTTTTTCCGGTGAGAAAGAGATAGGACTTGGTAATCATGAGACCATGTGCCTATCATTCCCTTTATCTTACCAGATGGTGAGACAGAAGGGTTGGAGCCCTCAGTAGAAAGGGAAGAAACGCAAGCAGTCGAGCGAAGCACCAGAGGGCTACAAGAAACCCTCCAAAACTACTTCAATGAATTGGTAATTAATTTGTCTTGTTATTCCTTAACTAACATTGAGAGGAGAATTTTGAATAGGGGCTTATCATTTGTTCCTTCACAGGGCATGGATATTAGTAATTTAATAGTAGAACTTAAAAGCTTCACCAGAGGACTGGCTTTGGACTTATATTTTAGTAATGGCTCTACACATAGAAGAGCCCCTGTCTCTAGCTTTAGGAAACCATCAGCTTTTACTCCAGAGCTACATCCTCTTATTGAGAGTTTTGAGAAAGTTTGTATTAATGATTTTTATGAACTATACAAGCAACGTGAGTTTAAATCAGAATTTTATAATTTGAATGCTATGGAATCAGCAGCTTTAAAAGCATTACGAAATAATGAAGCAATTGTAATAAGACCTGCAGACAAGGGTGGAGCTATTGTGATACTAGACAGTGAATATTACAAGTCAACAATTAATGATATGGTATCTCAAGTAAGTACTTATAAAGTAATGCATATGTTTGAGTTGAATAGAATTATTAGTAATGTACATGCTGAACTCTATAATATGTTGATGTGTAATATAATTGATAATGAACTTTATAAGTATTTTTTAATTGAAAAATCATTAGTGCCTATTATTACAGGTCTTCACAAGGTACACAAGACTTTGCTAAACCACCCCTTTAGACCAATTGTCTCAGGAAGGGGGTGGCTCACTGAAAGTATCTCAATTTACATTGAGAAACAGTTGAGGCAAGTAGTAGACTCCACTCCATCTATTTTGAAAGATACGCAACAGTTTTTAGAGTCCTTAGCAGAGAGTGCACTAGATAATATATACACAGATACTGATATTATGGTCACTTTAGATGTTCAGTCATTATTTACTAGTATACCTAATAGTACAGGAATAGAGTTCTTAAGATTATTCCTTCTTAGTAAGGGCCTTACTACTGATAGAATTATGAAGATCACTATGTTAATGGAGCTAGTACTTGAGAATAATGTTTTTTTATATGATAGCAAATATTTTTTACAAATGATGGGAGTTGCTATGGGTACGTCCTGTGCCAATTCTTATGCGAATTTGGTGCTAGCTTATTGGGAGTCTACGTATATTTTGGCACATGATGTATACTCTGAACACATTATATTTTATAAAAGGTTTGTAGATGACCTCTTTTTAGTTTGGAGAGGAAACCCCGAAACTTTAGATGAGTTTCTAGTTTATATTAATAGCACTACCACATTCTTGAGATTATCAGGATAGAGATCATGTGATAAGATTCATTTTCTAGATGTTACACTGAAGAAACATGATGGGATATTGGATACTGATATTTATAGGAAACCATGTAGGAAGAATGCTTTCCTACGCCGTGATAGCATGCACCCAACCCATGTGCATAAGAACATAGTAAAAAATCAAGCTAAACGTTGCTCTCATTTAGTGAGTGATGGTTTGGCTTTTGATATAACTATAGCTGATTTACATAAGGATCTGAGTTCCAGAGGGTACAAGGGAATGGATCTCTCAGCTCTGCAACAAGTAGAGGAATAGAGACGAGTGCTCTAAACAAGAGAAGTCAGTGGACAATTATAAGAGGATGGTTATGACTTATACTAATAGGAACAGAACCATCACAGATGTGATTAAGGAAGAATTGGAGTATTTTACAGATAGATGCTACACTTAAGGCATTAGTGGGTCCCAGCCCTAGATTTAATTATAAGAACACCAATTCTCTAAAGTGAATGCTCTGTTATGAGAGATGAGCAAGAGAAGAGACCTTATCCATCAGGAGAGGTACCTTTCCCTGTCGTAGTTGCAATCAATATCTGTTTATTTCAAGTAAGGACAGTTTTAAACATCCAGATACTAGTGTGATCATTAATTTTGACCACTATGCAGACTGCAGAACACGTAATCTGGTATATATTGCAGTCTGCCATAAATGTAATAGATTCTACGTAGGTAAGACCAACAGGACCCTAAGGGAGAGAATAAGAGAACACCTATATGCCATAAATAGGGAGAATGACACTAATGCCTTAGCTAAGCATGTATTGCTGCATGATACTACACATACCTTTGAATTTTCAGCTTTGGAACTCATCCACACTACAATGAGGCTAGGCAACATTGGCAATTTTACAGAGAAGGAAGAGAGTAAATGGATTATTAGATTGCAAGCTGACGCAGGTCACGGTCTAAATGACAGGGTTAGTATTAGACCCTTTCTATTAGACCGAGCTTTGAAACACTAATTTTATATAACATTTTTTAAATTTTTTACTAATTTGTATTTTAAATGTTATTGAATTGTATATGACTTTAAATAATTTAATTAAGAATGTGTTCTTATTGGCTGATGAAGTCATTGGTCTGAATATTTAAGTAAACTGACGTCTTTGTGTTTTATTTAAGTCTGAAGAAGTGTACTTTGTAGACGTGAAAGCACTAACTACTTTCTTTACTGAATAAAGATGTTCATTTTACTTTGAGACTGGTTGGCTTCGATTGTTGTGGGGTACCTGCACCTATTGTTCAGCAGTTGAAACTTTCTTTGGGTCTCTGCAGGTACTTTATCCAGAGAGAACTCTTTTTTGGATTAGATACTAATTTCCCAGAATCATTGGCTCTGCTAACAGTATCCAAGAATAATATGAGAGCTGTTGTGGTACTATGGCCAGGTCTAATGCCATGTTGTGTTGGAAACAGTAGGTGGTTGTGAAGTAGATAGGACTTGAGCTCTATGTGAATGCACTTTTCTAAGATCTTAGAGATAGGTGATAGAATAGCGATATGGTGAAAGTTGGAAATATCTTTGTTTTTACCACCTTTATGATGTGGGAGAATGATAGTGTTCTTCCATAGCTTGGACACATAAGCTTCCTGAATGGATCTATTAATAAGGATACTTATGGGGACTGCAATGGCTTTAGCAGCAAGCTTGAGAAACACTGGTGGCAGATTGTCAGGTGTGGAAGAGCAGGGTTTGAGCTTCAGGAGTAGTTTTTTATGGTTGTTATAAGGATGGGATTGAGAGTGAATTTATTGTTTGAAGGGGAGTTGGGTTCATGTGTGGATGGGGTGCCTGTAGTGAGTGGGAGGCAGGGGAGTATTTTGGTGTAGGAGAATCACTTATGCTGTCTCTGAGATGAAGAAAGCCTGCGGTGATGTTTGCTATAGAATTTATAAAGTAATAGTTAAACAGAGGGGCTAATTTGTGAGATGCTTTGTCTGGATTTGGACAAAGGTTGTTGTTGGTGCCAGGGTTTAGGAATGATAAGATAGAATTCCAGAATTTTTTAAGGTTTTGTTTATGGTTAGATTATAGTTTACTACAGTATGATTTTTTTATCTTTATGCACAAGTTTTGTTTTTACTTGATTTCACAATTGTTTGTAATGCATCAAGTCCTGCTGGATTTTGGTAGACTGATACTGTTTCCAGGATTTATCTCTGGAATGCATTAGTTGTTTTATAGGCTTGGTCAACCATGGAGCACATTTTGTTTTGATTCTAATGAAACGAGGAGAAGCCATTTTATTTAGAGTGTCTAGGAATGTGGTGTTAAAGTAGTTAACAACATTGTCAAGTAGGAGAAGTTTAAGAGAGTGCTAATTAATCTTTTTCAGGGTGTCAGCAAAGGTGCTGGTGTTAAAAGCAGTTAGATTCCTTGTCTGTTTAAAAAGGAGTTGATTTTGAAAAGAGAAGGGGGAGCGGAGGATAAATGTGGGGAGGTGGTCACTCAGTGAGTCAGGAAGAGTGCCAGCTTCTGATATTTTATTTGGGTTGGAGATAAGAATCCAATCAAGGATGGATCCAGAAGTGTTATCTTTGTTTGGTCTGGTACAGGTGTTTATGAGCTGAGTAAAGTTAAATAAGTTGATATTCAGGGATTGGTTGTGAGAAAGTATGTTTAGCCAATTGATATTTATGTCTTCCGGAGTAACTGTTTCATTTTTTGTGTTAGTAGAGATCCAGGCCAGAGTATCTTCTAGCAAGGGTATGTTGTTTCCAGGGAGTATGTACAGAAGTATGATACACAGATGTTTGCAGTTGTTACTCTTAAGGAAAGTGATAAGAATTTCAGCATTAGTGAATTGGGGAACAGGATTAGTATAGTGTACAATGTTGAAGGTGTTGGGAAAGAGTAATGCTAGTCCGTCTTCTTTTTAGTTGGGCCTATTGTATCTTATAGTTTGAAAGTCGGGTGGGAGAAATTCAGAATCTTTAATACAACGTTTTTAGCTAGGTCTCAGTGATGGCAATGATGTCTGGTTGCTTGTGGGTGATCTAAGCATGGAAATCTGAGATTTTGTTTTTAATGCTTTGAATATTTATAGTTACTATATAGATGAATTTGTGAGAGTTAGTTCTGGGCGGAGGTGAGGTGATATGATTTGAGGTTGGACCTAGACTGGGGTGTACATCCCTGGTAAAGGTAATGTAGTGAATGGAAATATATAGGCTAATATCAATTGTTTTAAAAGGGAACTGGGGGTTGTGCTTTTGAGGCTTTGTTATTGTGGTTTGTTGGGGTTAGGATAGTTTTATTTATGGTTGGGATATTTTTAGTTTATATTGGAATATGGGATTCATGTTGTAAAGGGAAGGAGATACATTTGTAAAGCTTGTATGTTTTGTGGTGATTGATGAGGTGGTGCAGGACAAATGAAGTCAGAAGGAGATGTGGTTCAGGGCAGTGAGATATAGAACAGGACAGAGGAATATGAAGAGAAGAGACAGGGTTAGAAGGTTTGTATTTGATGGCAGCATATGTAGGTTTGAAGTAATGGGAGTATGAGTATTTATGTGAGTATGTGGTAATAAGGGGCAAATGTGGAGTTATTGGTTAGTTTTACAGTAGGTTTGTGTAGAACTTGTTAGCAAGGAAGGGAGGGGATGAGTATGGGGTGAATATGTGTAGGGGAAGAGTGGAGAAATAAGGAGGAATAGGGTAGTTAGAATGTCAATAGGACATCAGTGGACTTCTCATCCTCTGCTGTCATCAGATTCAGTCTCCCAGCAGATACTGCTATCACATTTGTTGTGGTTAATGGGCAGTGTTTTCTAGTTGGCTCACTGAACCTTAAATGCTGCCTTTCTGCCCACCAGGTCAGTCTTTCCATGACATTCCTTGGAATTTGTTTCCATTCTTTGCTGCTATTCCTTTCTTAGCATCACAAGTAATGGAAATTATTCCATTCTCTCTTCTTTCTGATATGTCTGAAACAAGCACACTAAACACTATTGGTCCAATGTCTGACCCTCTATTAGTCTAGTAACTTATTCCTGTTTTACATAAATGGTCTCTCTTTTGACATTTTTTATTTCCTACCCATCACCCATGCAGCAGTACAACTCTTCTTTCTTATTGTTACAGAAAAACATCGCTAAGTGTTTTGCCGGCTTTCAAAGCTGTAAAGCACTTAGTGAGCGCTGTCAGAAGAACAGTGAAAGATATTCTGTTATGCTGAAAAAGACCAGAACATATTACCAGCACAGCTTGCAGGAAGAAACAAATGTGTTGTTTATTCTGCTGCTGTTGTTTTCTGAACAGGTATAGCAGATTTAACTGTCCGGTTCGATGCCTGAACTAAATGAGTGAAATAGGGGTGCTTAACATTTGTTGAGATCAGGTCTTGTGCTATAGAAGGGCTTAACTGATTTGTCTTTTTCTGGATGGTATAGCATAATATCCTCACTCCTTGCACTACATTAATACTACAAAAGAGCAACTATCTATCCCGGCAGAGGGCTGCCTCACAAACATCTCAGATGCTCAGGTGAAGGCTGCCCTCTCCAAAGCAAAAAACACTGCTTCCATGGGACCAGATGGCATCCCAGGTTGCGTCCTACATGAACTTCAAGAAGAACTAATCCCTCAAATAAAACAGCTATACAATCTCAGCCTCACTACAGGATATGTGCCCACAGAATGGCGTACAGCAACAGTGGTCCCACTCCACAAAGGTGGAGCCTCTACGGACCCTGGAAACTATTGCTCCATAAGCCTGACTGGCTTAGTCTGCAAGGCTATGGAGAGGATCATCATGGAGCTCATAAACAAAGACATTGGGGACCTACAGACACTAGATCCTACCCAGTTCGGCTTTGTCAAGGGCAGATCCTGCCTTTTGAACCTGGTTGACTTCTTTGAAACAGTCACCAAAGCCATAGATGAAGGGAAGGTAGTCCACACAGCCTATCTGGACCTTGCAAAGGCATTTGACACAATACCCCACTCGGGCATCATAGATAAGCTATCCAGCTTAAATATAACCCCCTATGTCACAAGATGGGTCTCAAACTGGCTCAAAGACAGAACCCACAGAGTGAGAGTTGCTGGAGCCATGTCAGACTCGAAACCGGTCACAAGTGGCATCCCACAGGGTTCTGTCCTGGGACCACTCTTGTTCAGTATATACTTTTCTGAGGTACAGGCAAACGTGGGAGGACTATGGCTCACCAAGTTCACAGACGACTGCAAACTGGGCACCATAATCAACTCTCCTGCTGACACAAACATCCTTCAAAAAGACAGATAACTGGTGCCAGCGCCATGGTTTAAAGCTAAATGCCAAAAATGTATAGTCATACCCTTTGGCAAAACAATGTGCCCACAAATTACCACATAGGCGGAAACCCATTAAGTACAGAGAAAGTTATTAGGGACCTGCGGACCCAAGTTGATAGCAATCTCTCCTTTGAAAACCACATTGCCAAAGTGGTTAGAAAGACCTTCTACATAGCCCACCTCATCACGAAGGGTTTCACATCTAGATCAAGAGAGGTAATCGTGCCCCTTTATTCATCCCTCATCAGGCCCATCATAGAATACAATGCCCCATTTGGGATGTACCTTAACCGACACCTGCAGCAATTAGAAAGACCCCAAAAGTATCTCACCAAGAGGATCAAGGGTCTCAAACAGATGCCATATGCTGCTCGGTTAAAAAACTCCAGCTCTACTCAGTTGCATACCGCCTACTTGAGGCGATCTATGCCTGACATACAAAGCTATGTCAAATCCAGAATTAATGGACATGCTCCAACTCAGTAAATCTAAATCCCTTAGAGCCACATGCTCGAGGGACTTGAACCTCAGCACAGAAATAAATAGAACTTGCTGGAGGGACAGGTTCATAACCCAGAGGCTCCTTCGCTCTGGAATAGAATTCCAGTTCATGTGAGGCAGAGCACCTCACTGAATCTCTTCAAGAAGAATCTCGATAAGTGGATGGGAGATCGTAGGTTTGTCCCAGGGATTACTCCCGTGTCACTATTAGACAGAGGCACAGTAAACTAAACCTTAAAAAGGGCACAGTATACTCAAATCAAGGGGTGGCGTAAGCCATACAGAATTGGGCTAGGCTTATAATTGCCCCAGGGCAGATAGCCTAGTATATACCTATGAACCTATGAACCGATAATACTGGGACACATTACATACTTTCATAACGGTGTCAATGCAATTAAATAAAATTAATAAGAACTAATTCTGGTCTGCCCAGCATCTAGTCCTTTACATGACAGTTTGCTTTAATCATGCTATAATTCCTAAGTCCTAAAAGAAATTATTGTTTGCTGACTTCCAATGCTTGATCGTGATAATCATAAATCATAATTTTCTATCACAATTTTAATTATACATTCTGATAGAAACATATGGTACCCTTTACAGAAATTTTGATGTAATCAGACATATTAAAGTAAATTGTTCTGATCTATACAAAGATAAATTAATTGTCATACAATGGCCCAGTTGTGAAAATATTTTTACTTTTCACCCTCTTTTTTCCCCACAGAACACAATATTCAAAAATGAAAAGCACTCGTTCACTGTGTTGAAGGGTACTTATGATAGTCTGTATTCTCAAATTCGACTTGTCCACATTGGGAAATCTAGTAGAATTAATCAATTGCATCATCATCCTACATTTCTTTCTTTCATTCTTTTTTATTATATGCAGGTGAACTAGACCACTAAGGCCCATTTTCAGTTAAACCCAAGTTACAGTACAACAAAATAGTAAAAGAAAAATATCAAGCTGTGAGTCTATTACAAAATAAAATATTACAACACAACCTGCAATATAATTTGGCAGACATAAGAAGACACTATATTAACAATAAATAACATGCTAAAATATGCTGCTCCTACTAATTTAGTTTTATGATTAAGAAGGTATATTCAAGACCAAGACAGGAAAAATAGGGGAGTTAGCTTATTGTGTCAATGTATCTGCATTTGTACTATTGCTTCAGATAAGCTTTGAGCTGATTATGGGGGGTGGTAAAGGTGTGGAGGATCTGAGTGTTTGGGTGGGAGTCCCAGATGGATGAAACAAAAGAAGAAAAATGTCTACCAGCAGAGACCGGAGATATGAGAGGAACAGCAGGGGTAAGAGCAGAAACATTTGATGATCTACAACTTGTGAAATATGTAAAGTAGGGACTTACATGGCCTAAGAAGTGAACCTTGAATACGGTATATTAATGCCTAGAGTGATTTTGAAAGGAAATAGGAAGCCAGTCTGCCTGGTTTATTGCATGGCAGTGTTGCTGTTTCCTACCAGTACCTGTAATACAATGAAAGTACAGTTTTGCATGCTATGAACTTTTTAAGTATTTTGGCACACATGGAGTGAACAATGGATGGGAGTATTCATGTTCAGCAACAGAGCACTTCTTTTCCAGTAGCTGCTCTGCCCTGCTTAGTTAGAAGATTGGAAACTGAATGGCATCGCTGAAGAAGTGAGGTAATTTTCTCAGACTAGTTATGAATGTCAATACAACCAGTTTAAGCTTGTCACCATTGTGACTTGTGACTTAGTGCCAAAGAGTATAATATTAGTTTTAATGAGGTGAATGTTTATATCCATGGCTGGTGTTAACATTTTGGGAGACAACAACAAGTTTCAGACCTAAGGTCCCCACAAGGACTGTGCCATCATAGTATACTGTAGCCCTCACCCCAACACCTCATCTACAACTACCCCCTCCTTGTTGTCCAACCACCCCATCAACAATAGTGTATCTCTCACAATCTTCCCTTTCTCTCCTACCAAATTTGGTCCTCTTCTTATGCTTTCTCAATATATACAAGCTTCCTTACTTTAGGTGTCTCACATACAGGTACTTATTGTCAAATAACACACGTGTAGACCAAAACTGTGTTGCATTCTTTCTACATACTTCCATGCCACACCAAGTTAGACATCTAAACAAAAGGCAGAGTCACTCTGTTACCATGGTAATAAGGTCCACCTGCTCAATCTATAGTCTTCTTAAAACTTTATTCATGCCATTACCTGCTACACACTTCAACTTCCCATCCCATCACACACACAGCAACAATGAATGGTGTAATTCATGGACAAGGTAAGGATGGTTTAATCAGTTGCTACATAATATTCTTCCCTCTTTTTGTCCCCAGTAAATGCAAGCAAGTAAAATTACCATGCACTCCATATTGCGTGTATTCATAGTTTTAATTCCAGTATACATGTCAGACAAAATGATTTGACACACTAGCATGTTGTGCATTACTTACACCTAAAATGGTTCTACTGTGTATGTTTGAATTGATTAATGTTGGATTGAAACACAGACAAAACAGTTCAAACATACACAATACTAAAAACAAAAAACATCAAATTACATAATATATATATATAAAAAAAACTATTTTCTCTCCTGATATTAACACCAAAACCTCTCCTAACACTAGCCTCAAAATTGTCTGAATAGTGGCAGTGTTACGGGAAGGTTTTTATGACGGCAAGTTAGGGTTGAGGGAAGGGGTAGCATTAGCATTGGGGTTAACACCCATTACTAAATATTATGGCATGGTGCTCTGAATTCTAAAGAAGTAGCCATTTTGATCCTTATGCTTCGTCATCTCATCAATGTTGTTATTATACAATATTGCTGTATTAGCTTTAACTGGTTTGACAAACTAGTGACAGAATATCAAAATAAGGTAACTTGCTACGGATGGGCCCCCAAGGACTAGGAGACCAACAGTAACTGCAGGGTGTGTTGGTGCCTAAAACTGTCTATGTTTTATGTCATTTTGTTCACAATTCTGGCATAATTCAGAAAGGGTTTACCAAAAGCATCTGACTAAGGAAAGATAATGCTTGATATCTGAATAATGAGTAATTGGATTGGAACACACACGCGCACACACACACACACACACACACACACACACACACACACACACACACACACACACACACACACATCTATATCTATAGGTATCTATATAATATGTGTATATATATATATATATATATATATATATATATATATATATATATATATTTTTTTTTTTTTCTCAGAGCGATGAGGAAAGTCAACCATTCTTCAATAATTCTTAAACTAAAAACATTTAATACAAAGGTTTACTGCAAAAATAATGGTTATGACAATCCTATTCTAGCCACTGGTCTGTACAGCAGATGGGAAGAGCTGAAATATTATTCGAGTAAAACAAATAAAGCAACAGAATGAAAACAAATTAAATCTACATCAGCAATATGCCATTTCAAATGCAGCCATCATCTAGATATGTTACATGGATGCAAGCTTTCACTGAATCCAGAGTAATCATGTCATAGGCCAGATCTACTTGGTTGATTGGTCACATTAAGCAGTCTTCCAAAAGAAATCATGACCAAGTTGGACTGGTCAATTTGCTAAAGGATTTTTATAATGTTTACATCACTAACACAGTCTTGTCTCCCTCAGCTGGATCACCATCCCAAATTATATTATTCCATCTATGTTAAGCTTGACATCAGGACTATTTCACAACCATTCCTTCCCTGTCTTAACAATCTTCTTTCAAAATGTATCCCTTTTCTAAATCTAAGGCCTAGCACAAGAAGTTACCTAGAGCTTATAATCTTTATGGTAGCTTTGTGTTCACTTATGCAATCACTATAACCTAGGATAGCTTCCTACCAACCCTAAATGTGTGTGTGTGTGTATATATATATATATATATATATATATATATATATATATATATATATATATATATCTATAGACACACACACACACACACATATATATATATATATATATATATTTATTTTTTTCCACCCCACAGCTGCCATGAGGTGCCATCATCTACTCTCCCCATTCACAAGGTCTACCAGACCCACCTTAGCCTGCCCCAAGCTCAGCCCTAGCTATTTCCAGGCCAGTGCGGAGATCGAGAATGGTAATGCAGTATCATACTTCTGCTGAGGCATATGCTGTAACTCTTGTCACCTTGTAGCGGCCTTGCCAGTCCCACAGGAGGTGCATGTGTATTTGTACTCATGTGCAGCAATCTAACTAAGTGGCTCACTGCTGTTGCAGCACAGAGATTGCCAGCCTCATCACCTGCTTATTGCAGTGAGTCTAGGCTGCCTCCCTCCCCCTTAGAATGGGTGACCCAACTTTGCAACTCACTTCCATCCTTCTTACATGGTGCTTTCATTGCCCATGCTGTTATTCAAACATGGGTCATCTAGGTCACAGTAAGGTTTTTATCCGTCTGTTACATGGAATCCACATATCAATGCTACATGCTACTGTGTATTAGGAGCTTTTCCAGTCTGGCAAATGATTGATCTCTAACACTAACTTGTATATGGGACTGAATAACTATTCATGTGGTATGTCCCTTCCATCATGGAACTATCCGGATGTTTCATTTGGACCTTTATTTACCTCTTCAGTTAAATACCACCTTATGACTCTTCCTTAGCTTCCAATGACATTGGTCTTCACATGATCTGTGATCTTTCATTCATACATTTTATTACACAGGGAAGAAAGGGCTGTATATCTCCCCTTGCTGAACGTGGATCTCAGAGCTTAACATTTCTACCCAGTCAGACTTTCCAAGTAAACAAATGCGAATAAGTAAATAATACAATTTTAAAGTATAACTATATTTCACAGACCATCGACAACATAAATTCAGTTGCATAGTATCATCTGATTTATGAACCTAAAAGTGCAGACATTATAAGAGAAATGTGTCTGCTCTTCATAGCATCACATAAGCTGCAGCAAAGGAAAAGGTAGTAGGATACAAATGGATAAGTTCAATTGGCTAAATCTATGCACATCCAAGACTGCATATCTTCTACTGTCTACTTGAAAGTGGTTAATACATATCAGGTGATGTACCTTGTCAAATACATTCTGTCCTTCAAATAACTGTTATTGCTTTTAATGTTTGCGGCTCAGGCATATATGTCTACAAGAACTACAGCAAATCTGTTTTTTTTCTGTTCTTTCTGTTCTGTGAAACATGCTTCTGAGGCATTGTTTTCTGCATGTCTCCTCTAAAAATGGGATTGCCCAAAGGTCCTATGCATTTGCCAAACACAAATTAATAATAAATCCATGCATCCATCCACAATCCCCTTTCCCATTTTTTCAGATGGGGTTGAGCTGTTACTACAACAGTGACAATCATCTAGATCCAAGGTTCACACTGCTGGGTGGCTAGCCTTGCTACAACTGTTCTACCATATCACATGGCTCAAATGCCAACAAAATCCTAATCTGTCCATCTAGTTTAATCTTCCCCTTCATCTTTTCCTTTAATTTAGAAGTGTTCCTCTTTATATTTCGCAGCACAGTATATCATAGTGTTATCTGCCAAAGCAAATTTTGATATATTTATTTCATAATTTGTGCTCTTTTAAGAAATTCCACAATACTAATGACTGTTATTGTTGGTATTACAACATCAGAGCATTTGGGGAAAAAGAAAAAGTTATATGCAAAAAACAAGATGAAACAAACTTCCCATTTACAAAACATTCTTTCACTTTTTTAAGATACCACTGCATACACGTTAAGAGTTTATTGATTATTTTTTGTAGTACGTTAAATGCTGTGTTTTTTATTCTTTACAAATTGCCCTTTTGTATATATTAGTAGTTTGTTAAATAATGTTTCACTTCTTTGTGTGATGTCATTGTGAACATATTAAGACCCGTTTGACTAGTTTTTGTTATAAGATTAGGCGCACATATAGTAAGGCATTGTTGTAGATAAAACTGGTAATAAAAAAAGAGCAAAGGAAAATGAATGTGCTGCAAAAACTGGGGTGATCTAGAGAGAGCGAGACGTGTGACTTTTAGTTCCTTGTTTATAGATTTCAGTCTCAGCTCATAGTGCAGTTTCACTGAATCCTATTATAACCAGATAAAACCAATGGAATAGACAGCACTACGCAGGTGGGAAGTTTCTGTTTATTTACATGTGCACATCCTTCTGTCAATGACATAGTCATGCAGGTGCCTTGTATTCGAGTGGTATACATGTTTCCACTAATTTCCTTATTTTAGGAAAAGTATATATTCTAGAATATAAATAGCATAGAAAGTATTGGCATATTTGCTGTGCTTTTATTTTTAGGTTAGTGCATTTTTAAAAAACAATTTCTTTTCAGAATGACAGACTGCCTAAAATGTTTATTGCTTGTGCCTGTCATTTTCATTATGACTGAAATGGTATGCTTGCCAGAAAAACAGACTTTCCCGGATAAGTGGAAGGACTACACTTGGAGAGGGTGGCTACCTTCTGAAATAATACATATAATTCCAAAAAAAAACCTCCTAGATATACCCCTGGCTTCCTTGCAATGTTAAATTTGTTAAAGCAAAACAGGCTTTGAAATACAGCGACTGAATTGTGTTCTTCCTTTGTAGGCAATTTATATTAGTCCAGTAAGTAGCATGTGCAAGTCCTCTTGTTAAAAAATAAACACTAAGGTGCTGCATTGTAATTTATAAGTGCTTTCTCCTTTCATAACATATTACTGCACCTGATTATTTCCAGTTGAAAGCAGTCTGTGAAGATGAACAGCCCTGAAAGCTACCATACAACATTTCACTGCCAGTGAGCTGAACTATAATTGGCAATGTTAAAATGCAGGCAGGTGCCAGAGATGGATGGTATACAATCCAGGGGTGTGGCATGCAGCGAAGTGCATTATGTACTCTGTAACCATATTTGTAGAGCAGACACTCCTAGCAGGTTATTTTCTGTGGCTTTCAACATTTAACAAACCTGTTATACAAGATTTTATAGAAACTTGTGTGCTGCTGCTGGGGTGTAGCTAAAGTTATACACGGGTGCATTATATTAAAGCAGAAGCACTGCTCTTTACCCATTTAATTGAACCTATCCATTTGTATCCTACTACCTTTACCTTTTGCTGCAGCTTCTGTGGTGGTATGAAGAGCAGACGCATCTCACTTATATTGTCTACACTTTGTAAGTTCGTAAGTCAGGTGTTACTATGCAACAGAATTTAGGATCTCACTTAAAGTGTGCTATGCATCTTAATATGAGAAAGGCTTCTTTAGGACTTGGGTAAGGTGAACAAGCTCATAATATATGTTTTCAGAATGGCTTCACAACAATCTTAAGTACCTGCATGGCTTACAACTAGTGACTCATTTCTTGTACTTGATTTAGCTGCTGAATGTAAATATCAGTATAGTTGCATGCTTAAAAAGTTAGTGAAGATGTTAAGGATTATATGCCACAAAAGCAGTATGACTCCATAATAGCAGGGCTATACCTAAACAGCTAAAACTAAAGAATCAGTTAAAGAAAGATGCAGAAGATAAAGGCTGGGATTCAGAACCATTGTTTACGTGGCTAATTAATAGCAAAATAGCACAGATGAATAGTACAGTGCAGACATATGTTGATTAACAATGTAGTAAGTATGACAGCATGAGATGGACTCAAAGTAATTAGAAATGCACTGGCAAAAATCCCACAGATCACATAATGGTAGGCACCATATAATGACAGTAATATGACCTAATGAGCTTGGCAGCATGCATGTAGTATGCTTAGGATGATACATGTTCATGTGGCCAGCAATGTGCCATGATAAGCACAGCTGACAAGGGCTTGACAGCAAAGGCCCTAATAATTACTGGCTGTTAAATGGGTGTATAAGACAGTCAGAAAGGGGAATGACTAAGCAGAGGAGCAAACATAAGGACAAGGGGAAGATGGGGTGGGGAAATAAGGTTAGGTGTTTTATGCCCATTTTCCTTTTTTTCTAAGAAAGGTAGAGGGATATTGAATGTAGAAGAGTTTACACTTGCTTGGGACACTGGTGTGGAGGACTGCATTACTTACCATACATAAATGTTCACATTTACACATTCAGATTGCTCCCAAGGAGTTTAAATATATGGAGACATTCTTCAAGGCAGACAAGTATCTTGTTATAGGCCATCTGAGAGCATGGCTGGCAGATTCTCCTGGCCAACAAGAAACAACAGGCGTTCCATGAACATTTACAGTGAGACTTTCTTGCAAATATAAATGCTTTCAGGAGCCATAATAGATCTGTACAATAAGTGTACCATAGGGTCAATGACATGATCCTATGGTACACATCACAACTGCCCTTACATGAGTGTAGATTGTCATGGGAGGGGGTCTGCCTACACAGATCACCCTAACAGACATGTTGGTGTTTTAGGCATCTCTGACTGGGGTGACTAACTGTTCCTCATACCCAGTCGGGGAGTGAACATTGGAGTAGAACTTCTCCCACCTTCATCTTCTTATGGATGATATCTCAGGTCAGTGTACTGTACATATATATCAGGCAGTACAACAGGCCATATCCATTACCTTGACATGTTAAATACTCTCTTATCTTTCCTACAGGTACTTTAGGGCTCCAGCTGCCAAGAGGTTGGCGTTGTCATAAGGACCAGGGTTGCCAGAATGGAAAAGCTGTTTACCTCACAGACACAAGGCACAGGGTTTGAGTCTCACCTTTGAGGGAAATTAGGTAGGCTTAAAATGGACCACAAGAAAGCTAGCCTAGTACTTACCTATGAACCAATGAACCCATGAGGTAAATGGACTTAAATCCTTTGCATGCCTTACTATTATACAGCTGTTGCAACACTGGGAATTGGGAATGTCACTAGATAACACTGACACATTAGGGAGTTTCTGTCAGCTTTCAAAGGTGTCTTGGTGCATGGGTCGTCCAACATGGATCTGGACATTCCTGATGTGAGCGAAGCATCTCAGCCTGACCATGATGGCAGCCAATGTATGATGCAGTTATTGGCTATATTGTCACTGCCACATTACCATCCCCTTCCACTAACACAGCTCCATTAGTTCTGCAATGTATGACAGGAATTGATCAATATAGCATCTCAGGGCCACTCTCAAGTCCAGTCCTCAGGCAACAGTGGGTACTGGTGCCTACAATGAGCATGAGAACAGCAGGAGGAGCAGCATGCTGGTGTCTAACAATGCCTTGGGTCTCACCCCCACTCTCAAGATGAGCTTCTCAACCATCATTATGCAACATATGTGCAAGGCAGTTAGCCAGGCATGCAACAGTGTCACAGCAGAGCACATCAATGTAGTATGTGGACTGCAAGAAGACATTAGAGAGCATTTTGCATATAAAGGTAACATTTTGGCAGTAGGACAATAGAAGTCTATCCACCTGGGGCCTGTGTGCTGCCACACGCAGGGCACAATACCATTCAAGTGGTCATAGGTCTTCTGCTTGCCATGCAGAAACTCACCATGGGGCATGTGTGGAAGCTTGAGCATGGTCATGGTCATGGTCCTGTATAATCATGTCATCTATACCTACTACCAGTGTTGCTGGCATTGCAGCCTGGCATGGCTACCCCAACATAAAAGGTGTACATTATGGATATCGCTTTGGTACAGCCCACTGTTTGTGTACACAAATGATACCATCCTCAGTGCGAGTTGCTGATTGTGTTAGTGTAATTCCTTGGAAGGATGTCCCCCCATGGATGGGGATGTGCACAGTCAGTGCAGGTACTTACTATGGGTACCCCAGACCTGTCACAGAGACACATGTATGGTGCAGCAACAATTGCAGGAGTTGTACCCATGCACATTCATGCTGATAAAGATCACATCATCTCTGAACACTTACAACACTCTGGAGGTACCACCCACTTTCTGCACAGTCTTCTAAGGTTGCCATACTAGCTAGATCATGACATACATGCACACCCACATCATTGGCCCCTCCACACACAGTGTCCATTGCCAACCCCTGTCACTGTGATCTGTGCATATCATTTCAGCCATGCCCTGACCTCAGCATTCTTTCACCAGGGTAGCTTGAATGTGATGCATACCATAACCAGTCCATGCACTGTACAGTACAGCCCGACTGCAGCATTGCATGTATCATTGTTATGGTTTCTTATCTACAATCTGCCAAAACATGTGAATCATTTGCTGCTGCTTAGCCAGTGCCACTCTTTCACACAGTCACTCCAGCAGCTGGGTCCCTCTCCAGGCCCTTTCTTCACTGTTGACTCTGGCACATCCTCTCCTCCAGTAGTAGCACCCTGCTGCATCTGTCTGCATTCTGACATGCTATGCACACATGACAAATATCTTGCTGCAAATTCCTGGAGCATACTGCAGTGCATCATCACAGGCACTAAGCAACAGGAACATTCATCATTGCAAACCTTTGTTTAATGATTGAATGTGTCTATGACAACGAGGATCTGGGCTCCACACTGGCATCAGGAGAAAGATTTATAGAGCACATCCAGCTTCATCAATAAGATTCCCTGAAGAAAATCACCCTGCACATGTCACCGGTATAAATCATGTGTCAAATGTGGAAATCATGCTTGGGTGGAGAACTGACACATTGTTTGTAATAACCAGTGCATGTTGACCACCTGGCAGTTGATACAGTGGAATCCCTTATAGATGATATATCATTGGTCCAGTGTCCCCAGTGGAGACATGATGGTAATGTAGGTACATTTGATTGCACCAAGTACCTCCAAAAATAGGCTATTTCACAGAATGCCTAAGTGGTGCTGTTTCTCTCCTCTGCAGTATCTGGAATCCACATATACTCCTTCATGTGCTATGCCATGGCATTGAGAAAATTATATATTATCTGCACTGCAGACGCCTGAGATATAACCACTGTGTCCTCCTTTAGTTACTGGAAGATCCTTGTAGAAAAGATTGTCAATTGTATACATACCTCAGAGTCCACAGGAATGGGCATTGCAAGTATCCCAAATGCCTGCATGTGAGGACAGTACATGTGTACCATCTCTTGTGTGGTGTCTCTGTCCCCATAAAAGTGGTCTCCTATTTCTACGTCGCAGAGATAATGGAATGTTAGGTGCAATCAGATTCTTCAGCAAAGTGGAAGCAATGATGTACACCTTCATGGCTACTGGCTGAGAGGATGGCCTCCAACATGTACATTTTGGTTAATCCTGCTGATAACTCTAATGTCAAAGGGTGCTCTCTCTCTCTCTCTCTCTCTCTCTCTCTCTGTTCACTAGTAATTTATGGCATTTAGCTACACTGGACTTGTGGCTTATCCTGCAGTTTCATATGTTTCTCAATCACTAAATCATTTTTACCTTCATTTGCATTCACCATTATTCTCATTATCATATTGTTGCTTCTCATTATAAGATCATTTTCACAATATGCTGGCTGCCATATTTCTCATTCGGGTTTGACCTCACTACCAATGTGTCTAAATGGGACCCAGCCTGTGTACTGCCACTCACTGTACAGTTTTGCCTTACACTTTGCACTATTTGTTTATGAATCATAGTTAGAGTAAAGGCCACTGGTTGCAGAAGTATCAAGTGTTTTGCTGCACATCAGGGCTCAACAAATGCAGAGATAGATGTGTGCACAATAACCCGCTTGTGTTATTTTGCTGCAGGAAAAAGGCCCCTAAATGTGGAGAACCTGACAACGCTTCACTGACTTCCTGCCTACCAGTCAGGCTTCTACATAAAATAACTGGTAAAACAGAATGAGGCTTCATGTTAGCCTTATGAAATATTGTGCAATGATTAGAGAGGAACTGAACAGATTCATTATTTATAGTTATCTAAATCGTCATACCATATACAACTGCCTGGCATTAATGTGAGTAAAATCTAGTCCCATTCCATCTACTTAGCATGCTTGTGTGTTCTGATAAAGCCACATAGCCATTTAGTCTTTCTAGTTTGTCTGTTAAAAAAGTCTTTTATTCAAGACTTGGAGAGGTGTGAAACTGTGAGTAACTAGCTTTTCATCAAAAAGCAAAGACAATTATTGCAATCCTGCTTAAATACCTGTGTGGGGATACTTTTTTTTTTTTCTTTGTAGTTTTCTGCTTATTTCCACGTTTTTAGCCAAATCTGTTTGCATTTTTTTAGTGCACAGTTGTGGGAAGACTGTGTTTCTACAGTATCCTGCAATTCTATTTCCACAAGAATTACTTGTATACTGCTGAACCTTAGTCATGTAGTTTATTTCACGGTTCTGGCAGCCTAGTCATTTATTATTGCATTAGTTTTCAATAAACAGTGTTACTGGTAAATCTCTGCGTAGTCTGGTGCCTTAAATTGTAGTAGAAGTTCAGTAGTGAGAGAATTGCTTCTGTTCCCGTTTTGCTTCAGTGCTTTTATATTCTGCTTATCATTACCTGCTCAGACTTGCGTTCTGTGTCTACCCCATCCTTCACTAACACTTTGTTATAATTGTGAAAGTGCTCCATATCTTTGATACTGAGTGCCCACCCAGAATACCCATATTGCTCTTGAGTATACCTCCTTTGAGTGCCCACCCAGAATACCCGTATTGCTCTTGAGTATACCTCCTTTGAGTGCCCACCCAGAATACCCGTATTTACCTTGAGTATACCTCCTTTGAGTGCCCACCCAGAATACCCATATTGCTCTTGAGTATACCTCCTTTGAGTGCCCACGCAGAATACCCTTATTGCTCTTGAGTATACCTCCTTTGAGTGCCCACCCAGAATACCCATATTGCTCTTGAGTATACCTCCTTTGAGTGCCCATCCAGAATACCTGTATTGCCTTTGAGTATACCTCCTTTGAGTGCCCACCCAGAATACCCATATTGGCCTTGACTATACCACCTTTGAGTGCCCACCCAGAATACCCATATTGCCCTTGAGTATACCTCTTTTGAGTGCTCACCGAAAATACCCGTATTGCTCTTGAGTATACCTCCTTTGAGTACCCACCCAGAATACCCCTATTGCTCTTGAGTATACCTCCTTTGAGTGCCCACCCAGAATACCCGTATTGCTCTTGAGTATACCTCCTTTGAGTGCCCACCCAGAATACCCATATTGCTCTTGAGTATACCTCCTTTACTACATGTTGTCTTTTGCTCATTTTCCTTGATCTCAGCAAAGTTTGGACTCCTAGCCTGCATTCCAGGAGTATTTTATCTGTTTCTCGTGCCATCCAGGCAATACTAAATACCCTTGATTGATAAATCACACCTGTTTAAGTTATTTTGAGTGATCACTTCTGTTTCCTGCTTTTATGTGTGCATTTCACTGCATATTTAGTAACAAACCTGTTCTTCCACTCACTCTCACTGCTGTAAAATTGTCTTGAAACTGCCTTCAGCAAGGGATTTCCAGATAGGTGTTTAACTGGTTTGTTGTAGCATCACACTTGTGGGTCTCTTCTATTGTGTTTTTGGGTTTATTCATCTTGCGGTAGGAGGTGGTCACCTGGTGAATCTGAGTTAGGAAATACAAAAAAGGACTCATTGTGTACTCATTTTATTGGCCAGAGGGCTCATAATTAGTTTTCTATTTTTTCAGTGTTGCTATAAATTTTGCACATTTGAGCTGGTTAGCCCTGTACAGTAGCAAACATCTAGAAAGCAAATTTTCCCTGTAGAATGTTCTCTAAAACAGCATCTTGTAAAGCAGCAGTATAGAGCAAATCCCTTGCATGCCAATACTTACAGATTTAGTCGAATTCAGTATTGTGTAAACATTAAAGTTAGTAGAATTTAGTACTGCTTAACATAATCTGCCCCAAAAAAGCACCCTTATTAGTCTGCACCAAAGGACTGGACAGCTTGGATATGCAATTTCATCTTGAGACAATGTAGCAATTGTCTCATATTTTCGACAACCACTTAATCCTTAAAGAAGCAGACACAGTATGTGAGAGCTGTACTTATACAATGACACTGGAGGCTAAACTCTCACATGTAAGCACATATCATGTTGTTGAAACCACACACACAGAGCACACAACACACATATAGACTAATGTATGCTGAGGTACTTTAAAGCAATCTTCTTAAACAACGCCGCAACTGCCTATTGTCAAAGCTATGTCTCAACATACTGTCAGTCTCAGTGGAGCTCCAAACACTAAGCCCCTGAGGCAAGCAAACAAACTTCCCAGGACTCTAATCATAACCCATCCAACTATAACTAGGTAGCATGTATTGACTGGGATGCCTCATGAACAGTGTAAAACATGACTTATTAGGACCCATGGAGTCATTACTTAACAATACTCTTAAAATAAGCTTTATGCCACATGACTGGAGGACTGTGATGGTCATACCCTTCATTACAGACCCATTAATCTGACTAGTCTTATTTGTAAAGGCATGGAAAGAATTATAATGGAAATTATCAACAAGGACATAGGAAACCTGCAGACACTGAATCCATTTCAGTTTGGCTTTGTCAAAATAAGGTGATGATTACTAAATCTGGTGGACTTCTTTGAAAATGTCACTAAAGCAATGGATAGGGGGAAATAGTGCATATTGCCTACCTAGATTGGGCTAAAGCATTTGATGCCATACTCCACTCAGGTATTGTCAACAAACTTGCAGAATTAGGAATAAACTCCTTTATAACACAGTGGATAACTAGCTAGATTAGAATCAGTGAGACTTCCTCCACCAGTGGAGTCCCCAAGGGCTCTGTGCTAGGCCCAGTCCTATTTGGCATCTACTTCACAGATGCCAAAACGAATGTCAAATACCTCTGGCTAATTAAGTTATCAGATGATTGCAAACTGGGAGCAGTCGCTGAATTCCCCCCAAGATAAGGCTACCCTTCGAGAAGGTCTAACACAGACAAACTGTTAATGACAAAGCCATGGTTAAAACTCAATACCAAGAAATGCATTATAGTAACTTTTAGGAAGTCTAAATCTCAGGTAACTATGTCATCAATAAAACACCCCTGAAAGATGAATCATTAGATAGGGAACTCATGTAGATAGTAATCTAGCCTTTAACATGTGTCCAATGTAGTAAGAAAATCCTTCTGTGTTACTCAATTTTAATTAAGAGCATGGCATCAATGTCCAGAGAGGTCATTATACCACTGTCTTCAGCCCTCATCAGATCCATCATAGAGTATAATACCCCCCTTTGGTATATACCTTACCAGACACATACAGCAAATGGAACATCCACAAAGGCTCCTTACAAGAAGAATAAAGGAAGTAAACACAATGTCCTATACTGACTGGCAATTTGGAGAGGCAGCTTTGTTTTCTGCACTTCCTCCATCTCTGGAATAGACTTCTGTTACATATAAAACAGATTTTACCTTCAGTTTCCTTAAGACAGACTTTTACAATTGGATGAGCACTCTTAAATTTATCCCAGGCTTGACATGTTTTGCTCTCCTGAAGGAAAGAGGTACACCATGAGGGACAATATTGGAAGTTGATTATAATTCATAGACTGACTCTTATCTATTTATATATATATGTAATTGTGTGTTTGTGTATTTCCATTTATTTATATATATATATATATATATATATATATATATATATATATATATATGTGTGTGTGTGTGTGTGTGTGTGTGTGTGTGTGTATATATATATATATATATATATATATATATATATATATATATATATATATATATATACAGTATCTGGAAAATATTTCACCATTGATTATAGAATAATTTTTAATATTCTTTTCTAGAAACAGCCTTATGTCTGGATCCAAACAATTCACTGGCTTTCTCCACTGATTTGCCACCTTAATATATACAGTGATTTAGTTGTTATAGCGTTCTCCATTCCTTACTTGTTCTGATGAGCATCTGTGTCACTCAGCCATTATACACCAATTTCTATAACTTGTCCTTCCATCAGTTAATTGATTAAAGGGTTCTATTTAGTTTTTACCTTTCAAATTTAGACTACTACACACAATTGATGCTGTGATATCTCATTCACATTAAAGTGTATCTAGGTTGCTCACTGGGGACATCTCCCTTCATTGCAGGACGGTTTACTAGTGAGGTGTGTTTATACTGATGTTGTTACACAGCACTGTTTTTATCACTATTTTGAAAGAGTTATGAGAGATACTTTATGTTTGAGATGGGGGTGCGGGTATAAAGGCAATGTGAGTGTTCAAAGAAAGGTGTTTGCAGAAATGTAATTTTTCTTCATTTTCACGGTTCAGAATTTTTGTCCATGTAATTCACAAGGTGTTAGGCAAGAAAATAATAGCCTTGTATATTTATTTTTTTCAGTTGCTTATATATATAATATGACTTATTTTTCTATCTAGTGTCCCATTTGAGGGTAAATCAGAAGCATTGTCTGGTGACCTGAATTACTCTGAGAGTCAAACTCTAGACTACAGGGAGGTGCTTATGGCCTTAAATTTTTGTGACTGTGTGTGTGTGTCTGTGTGTGTGAATGTGTGTCCGTGTGTGTGTGTGTGTGTGTGTGTGTGTGTGTGTGTGTGTGTGTGTGTATGTGTATAAATGGACAGTAAACTACATTCAGTAAAGCTAAGCTAAAGATTGTAATGTTTAATTTAACTCTCATGGCACTGCTGATTTGGTTATAGTAGGGTAATAGATGACAAACGGACTTGTATTGGAGATTAAGTATTTGGAACAACTTTCATGTAAATAAGGAATTGGCAGTAAAACATAACATGAAAAAAGATAAGGTCTTTTTAGCAAATGAACTGCATGTATCACTACCCTCTGCACACATCAATAGAAAAAATCAATTCCTTCAAATACCTTGATTTGTGGCTAGACCAGTCTGTAACATTCCATACTCATATTGAGAAGGGTAAGATTTAACTCACTTGTCTTCTGGATTAGGAACATTTCAACCTAACTATCCAAACCAGCTGGGGTTGCTATAGAGAAAGAAATACTTCTGGACCAAAACAAAAATGGACTATCCGTATTAGCCACAGCCACTAAGAAAAACATCCACATTACAGACAATTGAAAACAAAATCTGTTGCTTCATCACTGATTTACTCCCTCATGAACACCATTACCCCAACCTCAAAAATGAGAACTGGTAACCACTGTGCAGCACAGATCTGGCCTACTACTAAGCTCTCCCAACTTCCAACTTATCCAGCCTAACTCATTCATACCAATAGACCACGACAATGAGACATTACAGCGATCAGTGTACTACCCTGATAAACAAACGTAAAATGCAAAATAAAACATACAGAGTGATTTATACAAATTTATAAGCTCTAAACTCAAAACAGTGTCTATACATGGATGTGGGATGACCGCATAAACTGATTGCTTAAGTACACAGCATGAATTTGTGCTTTTTCTTTCCTAGTGCTGTAACAATTTATGATTGTTACCATTAATAATACTTAGATATGGTAGGAATACTTCTCATGACCTGCTTGATGTATATTAACATTAAAATAAGAAGGTAGGTTACTGAATAAAATGCTGAATATTTGGGCATAAATAGTTTTGTGCAGGCAACACTTCAAACTTTCTACTATGTACTCTTCAGAAGTCTCCTAATATAAGTAATGACTTTGAAAGCCTTACCAGTTTGCTGGTTGTATTAGATGTGTTAGATGGGTGAGAATACAGAGCAATAGCTTTGTTAATGAATATGAATATGCTTGTTACTGTTTTTCTAGTTCTTAGTCCAGTATATTAGTGAAATTAATGTAGAGGCCCTAGGCGTGAGTGTGTGTGTGTGTGTGTGTGTGCTTTCTGTGGAAGGTTGGGCGCCGGGCTGGCAACTCGACACCATAAAACTCCACTGCCAATCATGAGCGAACAGATGATCCGCTGTGACAACCCCTAACTGGGGAAAGCCGAAAGTAGAAGAAGGAGAATGTACTGCTGGGATTAGGAATAATCTATTTAAAGATACAATCAGAATGCTTCAACTTGTCCATACTATGTCTTATTTAAAAATACAGCATGTGAAATTGTCAGGGTGCAAGGCTGATTTAATGAGAATAATCCAGTGTTTACATTATGTTTGTACAATTTTGCCACATAATTTAACAAGTCACTCATTTTTCTTTATACTGGCTTGGACCCAGTACAGAGAAATCTTTTTCTGAAAAGATTTCAAGCCTGCATAAATGAAAGCACTGCTGGTGATTCCCTGTTGAGTAAGGAAAGTAAACCTATATATATATATATATATATATATATATATATATATATATTTTTTTTTTTTTTTGCCTGTGAGTGATAGAGTTGGTTTCTGCTTTTACCTACTGTATTTTGCTTTCTGTTTTAAGAAATTTACTTGGCCTGGTATTTTTGTTCTATGTGAGAGACAGACATGTAAATTATCTAGGCTGCACATTCCACGTTTTTTTCATTGGTTAAGTTGTTTTTTGAGTGATACCTAAATCCCCAGTGAATTTATGGGTCTTTGTATTTTTTTTTAAAAGATTTCTAGCCTACATAAACTAAAAGCACTGCTGGTGATTTTAAGCTGCACACCCCTACCATAAATTGAGCTTAATAAGCTCCTCCCTTTCTACACTGCTGTTGATATCTCAAATTATTTCTTTACCTTTCCTTGTGTGAATATTGAAAAAGTGCATTTTGCCTCTCATTGTCTGTTCTATTGATTTACTTGTTCTGAATTCATTATCTAGCTAGTTGTTAGATAAAGTAGTGTATTGATCAACTTTACCTCACACAAGGTATAGGCCCCCTTGCAGTCTTGGCACTACCAGCACAGTCCTGTCAAATTAACTCATCCCCTTCACTAATAAAACATACTGTAAGAGTCAGCTATCATGGATGGGCAGTTTCTCATTATCTCTCTGGCCAGCCTGATAGACATGGGCATCCTGAGACAGTGCATCAATTGTCTCATGTTTACTGACAACCACTTACTCCTGAAACAAAAAAACAATTCTTTAGAGAGATGCAGTTGCACTATGAAACTGGAGACAAGACTCTCACATAAGGACAAATCAAATGCCAAACAGGTTGTCAGCACACACTCACTTCCCAAACTAAATAAGGACACAACATATAAACCCACATGGGTTCATAGTTTCATAGGTTCATAGGTGTTTACTAGGCTAATGACCACAAGGGCCTTTTTAAGCCTAGCCATGCATGCCAAATCTCTGACAAGTTCAGATACCCTTGATAAATATAACTTCCTGGGTCCTGTCTGTGAGCCTATTGTGCCTTTTTAGGCTGTGTCAAAATAACCACCTCCCAACATAACAAAATCCTCTCTAAATAAACTCACAGTACTGCTGCTTAATGTTAGGAGTATAAACAAGAAACTGAGGTCCCTGGAATAATTCCTCACTTTGGAAGATGATGAAATCTGTGCAGTCACTGAGACATGATCCAAATGCATGGAAAGCACCCCAGCCATGCAGGGCTACAAAATCTTCCTTACACTCAGACCACAAACTGAGCATTAAAGAGCCAAAGGAAGAGTTGTATGCACCTTCATTAAGGATACGTACACCTTGAGACTGGTCAAACAGCATGACTGTCTTGAGCTACTCCATGTCCAATTAACTATTGGCGAAGCCCCCTACCAAGTCATAGCAAGCTATAGGTACCCCACCATGAAACAGGAATAACATACCACATATCTGGACTTACTGGAGCCACTTGCCATATAGCTCAACACCTTACTAATGGGTAATTTTAATTATTCTACCATTAACTAGGAAACACACATGATCGCAAACTTCCTGGCTCAGAGGTTCTTGGACTTTGTCAATGCAAGTGCTCCTGAACAGCTAGTCAGCACACCCACAAGAGGCTCAAATGTCCTGGACATAGTACGTAGCAACATGGGAGACCATTGCACCCCCCTCTTGTGATACCCTCCCTCATAAGATCAGTCCATTAATCAGCCTCATTTGATGTAATTATAAGACCAGATACCCTATTACACTCAAAAATGCTTAAGAATTTTTCAAAGACAAATTACCATCTACTAAGTGATGGCATATGAATTTTTAAACCCCCTCAAATACAGATAACATGGACTCCTATGCAAAGGTGTACACCAATGCCCTGTTTAACCACTTAACCAGTTCCATAAAATTGGCTGTACCTGACCAGATTAAAACTAGGTCTTGCCAAAAAAATAAACCACCCTGGTGGACCCCTAGTATAAACAGCATAGAAACTAATGTCCAATAACAAGAGGGAACTGGCTCAGCAGAGGAAGAAAACCCTTTCTAGCTTAAACAAATTAGAGATCTTGTCAATTACTCTAAAGCTAATTCTGAAGCAAAAATAGCCTCCCTAGCTACGTATAATCACTAGGCATTCTTTAATTACATCTGAAATCTCAAAGGGAATACCCATCTATGTGCTGAACTGGTTGTGGATGGCACCACCCATATTCAACTTGAGGTAACAACCAACCTGATAGCTGACAGATTAGGAGCAAACTTCACCTCCTCTGTCCCATCCGGTCATCCCCCAAAGTATACCTGCTACCATTCCTCAGATAAAAAAAGCATACTATTCATAACTGCAGTCTAACCATAAACAATCCTCCCCCAAAATTCTGGAACTATATCACAATTCTTCTGAACCCTGGCACTAAAAACAATCCACGTCCATATCCCAACAAACCTTTTCAAGAAATAGCCTCTCTCTTTAACTCTTTCTTTATGAATTCTATAGCTGACATGACTGGTAGCTTTCCCCAAGCTAGATGCTGCATGAGCAATGCTGCTCCATCAAAAACCTTCACTACATTCACTATCTCTACTTGCACCCCATGCAGCTAGGAGCCAAACATCTCTTCTATTCCCAGTTTCACTCTTAATCCTATTCCTATCATGACTATAAAAACACTGAAGGTTAAACCCTGCGCTAACTCACCTGACAATATACTCCCCATATTTCTAAAGCTGTCCTCTGAAGCCATTGCATTCCCTATAAGTATCCTTATTAATAGATCCATTCAAGTATCCTATGTGCCCAAGTTATGGAAGAAAGCATTCATATTCCTGCTTCATAAAGGTGGCAAAACATAGATATCTCCAACTTTTGTCCTATCTCCATTCTTTCTTCTTTCTCCAAGATCTTGGAAAAGTGTATTCACATTCAGCTGATGCACTATCTGCTTCATAACCACCTCCTATCCCCTACACAGCATGGATTTAGATCTGGCCACAGCACTACAACTGCCCTCATATCTTTCCTGCAAACTGTGAACATAGCTTGTAATGCTGGGAAGGTAGTATCCACCCTCTTCTTAGATCTATCAAAGGCTTTCAATACTGTTGTCTACCCTTTACTGCTGTCACAATATTCTAACAATGGACTTTCCCCCCACCATGCTCAATTAGTTCAAAAGCTATTTAAAAGACAGGCAACAGTCTGTCACATGGCGAAACTCTATCTCTCCTTACCTCAACACCTCTACTGGAGTTGCACAAAGATCCATAATTGGTGCCTTCCTATTCAATATTTTCATTAATGATTTCCACTCATCAATGACCTATGGATCTATTTTTCAAAATGTAGATGACTCAACTATTCTCTGTTCAGCTGATTCTATTTCTGAACTCCAACTCAAGACTCATAAAGCCTTCTTCACCACTGAATCCTAGATGTATAATAACCACCTAGCCCTTAACCCAAATATATCCAAGATCATGCTATTCACCTCTAAGAAATAAACCCTATTAGATAAAACCATGTACAAAATCTATTCTCTATGTAAGGCACAAATAGAAATTGTCAGCCACACAAAACTTGTAGGAGTCACCATTGATGAACACTTAAAATTCGATATTCACTTACAACACAATATCCAAAAAACTCATCAGAAACTCAGAATCCTCTATAGGCACAACCATTTCCTCACCCCCTCCATTAAACACACCATTGTCACCACTTACCTATGTCCTTCCCTCGTGTATGGTGCCCCACTTCTTACCAACCTTCAAACTACACTAAAGTCCAAGCTTGAGACTTGCTATAATAAAACTGCCAAATTTGCAACAAATTCCAAAAACTTTACCCATCACTATTCTGCTCTTCAGTATGGCTGGACCTACCTAACTACCTCACCTATCTGCAACTAACTACAGCTCACAAACTGATCTTTAAAACTTCTGATTGTCCTGTCTTAGCTCAATATTCACTTACTATCTCTCAAAAAGGTCCTTTAGATCTGAAAATCAGAAACTTCTGCAAGCTTACAAAACAAATCTTCCTCCCAGCCAGCTTCTGTACCCCTAGTGTTTAGCCAACTATTGGACTGTTCTACCTTTAGCTGTTAGAACAACCCAGAATCCTTCCTGCTTCAAAACGTCTCTACATGAGTACCTATCTTCCAACTAGAACTGTACTTGCACTAAGCCTCCTTAGAATAGCTAAGATGTAATGATATTATTTTTCTACTTTTATGCCATGTTTTACAATAATTTCCTCTTTGCTGTAATTACCTCAAGAATGTAGTAAATGTGGTTGCCCTTTGTCTTGCCACTGGATTGCTAACTGTGTTCTCACTTTGTAAGCCAATTATTTGTTTGTTGTATACTACCTATGTATAAAATTCTATTGAGCTAGTTGTATATTACCTATTTATAAAATTCTACTTTCATTATTGTACTTAGGAGCTTTACTCCCTAGGCATCAACTGAAAATGGATTATCAAAGGCCCAGGGGACTTTCCTGGTTAACAAATTGCAAATAAATAAATAAATAAATAAATAACTAAATAAATAAATATTATCTCAAGAGAGCAGGTCATCTTGGTGCTCTCCAAGGCCAAAAACATGACATCAATGGGACCAGACAACTTCCAAGGTTGCCTTTTTAACAACTTAAAACATGACCTAGCAGACCCAAAGTATCACTGTTTAACCACAGTCTGTGAACTGGCTATGTTCCAGCAGAATGCAGGACAACAACAGCAATTTCTCTGCACAAAGGGGGAATTATAGACTCGTAAGGTTGACTAGCCTCATCAGCAAGGCCATGGAAAGAATTACTATAGATCCTATTAACAAGGACATAGATAGTCTCCAAATTCTGGACCCAATCCATTTCAGATTCGTTAAAGTTAGATCATGCCTGTTAAACATGGTCGACTTCTTTGAGAAAGTCACTAAGGCCCTGGATGAGAGTAAGACAGTGCATACCACCAATCTTGACCTAACCAAGGCATTCAACAAAATCCCCCACTCAGGTATTATATAGAAAGTCTCCCAATTGGGAATTAACCCCTACATTAGCAGATGTGTAGCCAACTGGCTCACAGACATGACACATACTGTCAAAGTGGGTGACTTCACCTCTAGCAAAAGACTAGTCAGCAGTGGTGTGCCACTCTGTGCCGGGCCCCTACTTTTCAGAATTTATTTCTCAGACAAATAACTTGGACGGGCTGTGGCTGACCAAGTTCACTGACAATTGCAAATTGGGAGCAATTGTTGAGTCACCAGTGATATTCATATAGTGCAGATAAGGTTAACGCAGATAAATGTTTGGTGCCAAAGCCATGGATTAAAGCTAAATGCAAAAACATACATTATCATTCCCTTTGAGAAAGCTAACACCCCTGTTAATTCCATCATAAACAGCATCCCCTAACAGTAGACCCAGTGGTACATGATCTGGGTACTCAGGTTGATTGCGTTCTGAACTTTGACCAGCACATATGCACAGTAGTCAGGAAATTCTTCTATGTGGCACATCTTATAAGTAAAGGCATTGTATCTAGTTCTAAGGATGTTATAATACCATTATACTCGGCTCTCATCAGACCAGTAATTGAGTACAATGCTTCCTTTTGCATGTACCATACCAGACACCTGCAACAATTGGACATACAAAGGTTTCTCACCAAGAAACCACAGGTACACAGAACATGTCTTATGCAGAAACATTGAAAGCCCTGTCACTGAATTATGCCTCCTACAGGTTGCTAAGGGATGACCTGTTTCTGGCTTACAGGACAGTCTCTGACCTGGCCCTGATGGAAATGCTACACATTCATAAACCAAACTGCAGGAGGGTTACTCACTCCAGGGATCTTAACCTAGCCTTTGACATGAACAGGTCATGCTGGAGAGATAGATATATCTCACAGAGACTTCCACTTCACTGAAACTAGCTTGCATTTTACGTAAAACAGAGACCCTCCATGACCTTCTTCAAACACAACTTAGATTAATGGATGGGTGATTGCAAATTCACTCCTGGGGTGCCACCCATGTCCCTCCTAGACAGAGGAAGTTGATATTAATTGCCATAGCCCTTACCTCTGTAAAATTCACTCACCTAACCACCAACAACTGTTGCAGCTTGGGATAAATATGGCTAGGCTTGTAAGGGTTCTAGAGCTGTTAGCCTAGTAATCTCCTATGAACCTATGAACCAATGAGAATGAATTCAAGATTACCTCATTAAAAAGTCTTAAGCAGATGAGAAATGAAAGTAGTAATGGATGTATGATAAGATTAGTTTATCTTTAAATGCGATGCTTCTGAAATACATTCATCATACCTACTCTCCAAAGGACACTTGTGGTTGTTTTTAAGTGTCTGTTTTCTCTTCAAGTATATAAAAAAACAGAAAATCTGCAGTTATTTGAGTATCAGCTCTCATATTGTTATGAGTGTAATGAGAGGAATATGTATTTGCTCGATACGTATTTATTTCCTAACAGTAAGACCCACTAAGAAGTGCAGCTTTTCAAAGGCTACCCAGGGACATGGTTTTGGCTGAAAGGCTTGGTTGTTGTGTCACAGCATGCATTTGTATACTGATGGGATAAAACCTAGGAATGCATAATAATGTTTATAAGGAACTCGTTATCTTCAGTAAAATACTGCCAGATTAAACATTTCTTTTTAATGCCTCCTCCTTTTACTTGTACCCGAGTCAACAGATATTGCCAATATACTGGCCAACAGATTCAGTGCCAACTTTACCCCTCTAACCCCCAAAGGACCAATCACAATACCAGGAGATTGCCAGGCATCCAGTATTACTGCTGCACAGGTTAAAACAGCACTGTCCAAGGCCAAGAATACAGCTTCTATGGGACCTGACGATATCCCTGGCTGTGATCAATATGAACTACAGAGTGAATTGGCACCTCACCTGTGTGCCCTGTTCAATCACAGCCTCACCTCGGGCTTTGTCCCTACCGAATGGTGCACTGCTACAGTCATCCCTCTCCACAAGGGAGGAGCGAGTACAGACCCCGGGAACTATTGGCCCATTAGCCTGACGAGTCTGATATACAAAGCTATGGAATGCATTATCAGGGACCTAATAAACAAGGATATAGGGAATCTACAAACTCTGGATCCTACCCAGTTTGGTTCTGTGAAGGGTAGATCGTGCCTGCTCAACTTGGTCGACTTCTTTGAGTCAGTCACCAAAGCTGTGGATGAAGGCAAGGTGGTTCATATGGCCTACCTTGATCTGGCCAAGGCCTTTGATACCATTCCCCACTCAGGAATCATAGAAAAACTCACTAAGCTAGGCATCAACCCCTATATCACTAGGTGGGTTACAAACTGGCTCACAGATAGAACTCACAGTGTGAAAGTAGCTGACTCCAAGTCAGACTGTCGACCAGTCACGAGTGGAGTCCCCCAAGGTTTGGTCCTGGTCCTCTCCTGTTTGGTATCTACTTCTCTGAAGTCCAGGCCAACACAAAGAGACTCTGGCTGACAAAGTTCACAGACGATTGCAAGTTGGGAGCTATTATTAACTCCTCAAGTGATGTTGACATCCTACAAAAAGGCCTCAATGAGATCAACGACTGGTGCCAGAGCTATGGTCTTAAGCTCAATGCCAAAAAATGTGAAAAACCAGGTTCCCTTGAATTACCACATCGATAGTAGTCTACTGAACATAGAAGGCATTATAAAAGTTCTAGGAGCACGGGTTGACAGCAACATCTCTTTTGACCACCACATTGCCATTGTGGTCAAAAAGTCCTTTTTTGTGGCACATCTCATTACTAAGGGTTTTGCTTCCAGGAAGAAAGAGGTCATGTCTCCCTCTACTCTTCCCTCATTAGGCTAGTCATCGAGTACAATGTCCCATTTGGCATGTACCTCACTAGACACCTGAAACAACTGGAGAGGCCACAAAAGTGCTTCACAAAGAGGATCCTAGGCGTTAAACATTTGTCCTATATGGACAGACTCAAAAAACTCCAGCTATTCTCTGTCTCATATTGCCTACTTAGAGGTAATCTCTGTGTGACTTACAAAGCCATGTCTGACCCAGCACTTTTAGAAATGCTACATCTAAAGAAATCCCAATCCCTCTGCACCACATGCTCCAGAGACCTCAACCTCATTACCACAATCAACAGAACATGCTGGAGAGACAGTTTCATAACCCAGAGACAGCCCATGCTATGGAATAGACTTCCCATACATGTCAAGCAGAGCACCTTACTGGCCCTCTTCAAGAGGAATCTTGATGAGTGGATGGGAAATAAAAAATTCACCCCCAGGATCACTCCAGTGGTTCTACTCGGCAGAGGCACTAGGAATTAAGGTTGGGTGCACGATGCCAGGATAATCCTATGGGCTAGGCTTGTAAAGGTTCCAGGGCCATTAGCCTAGTACACACCTATGAACCTATGAACATAAGTACATATGTGCACTTGCAAGCACATGTACACACACACACACACACACACACACACACACACACACACACACACACACACACACACACACACACACACACACACACACACACACACACAAACACACACACACACACACACACACACACACACACACACACACACACACACACACACACAGCCTGTGTTATCCATACTATATTCTCATTTATAAAGCAAAACACTAATATATCTTAAGAACAGGTACTTATTACCAGTGATATGCTTTATAAAAGGTATGCTGGGAGTTGGCAGGGACAGATACTATTGTCAGACTAACATATACTTATGTTAATATTGTCATGACAATTCATGACAATTCTAATGCACAATATGAACCAAAAACATGCTTATCAAATAAATGCTTAAACTTACAACTTCCTAATTATTATTATTATTACTTTTTTATGTTTGGTTGTCATCATTCAACCAAACGTACATAGGCAGATGCTTACCTAATACCACCTTATCATCCTTTGAGATACTCATTTGCTTTTAGCTTCATGGTAGTAAAATAATGCTTATTTATAAGTAATTTATGTGATGGCAAAGTTCAGTATAAACTTCTTAAGAGTTCAGTACAAGCATCTTAAGAAAGACAGTATTAACAGAAAGAACACTTAAAAGTGCTTTGGTAGATGAATTAAGTGCAAATAGTTATGCTATATTTTCCAAATGTTAAATGCCAAAGGCAGAAGAACATTTTGTTCTTGTATTCTGATACATAATCTTTTTCAACTTGATATCATTTTTGATTAAACAAAATAAAATAAGAAAAATGGAAGAGTATGAAATAACAGAAAGGAAGGACTTTGATGACTCGGTCAGGCTTATAATTAGATTTTTTTGAAATTACCTAGCTCATATCACTCATTAATTCAGTTTTTGTGGGCACTCAACCTACAGTTTGCCTTCTTGCATTCAGCCTCCAATATAATACTTGCACATGGTCTAACACTTTATGGAAAAATCTGGGTTATTAATCTTCTTTAACTCTTCTGCTGTTTGCTTCTTTCCCTGGAACACCATATCTGACCTGCATATTCCTGGATGTAGCACAATAAAATGTTAAAACTCTCATTCCTGCATTTTTCAACTCTTCCTAAGGAAAGGATACCAACAGTGAAACAAAGATCTTTTTTTTTCAAATTTTCAATATTAAAACAAAGCTAAACAGTTGAGTTGTTTAGCCTCATTGCAAAAGTGATTTGACTTAAAATGGATTCTGTGAAGAGTTTAATGAAAAACATTTTAAAATTTTAAGTAGGTTTTGGATAGCTACCAGACACATTCACTAAACAAAGGCCTTACTCAACACAAACACACACACACACACACACACACACACACACACACACACACACACACACACACACACACACACACACACACACACACACACACACACACACACACACACACACACACACACACACACACACACACACACACACACACACAAAAAACCTTAAACGATCATTTTCATGATTTGTGTTGGTTGATTTTCTGCTGCTTGCCTTAATGTTGATGTGTAATCTGTGATCCATTTATTCAATGTTAAAGAATCATAAATTCTGTTTGGGCAAGTTTTATACAGCATAGCAAAAAGAGTGCTTTCCTGAAGGAGGACGCCTTCATAAAGGTAATAAAATAATAAACTAAAGGAATAAAATAATAAAGGAATAAAATAAAGGTTATATTTCCTATTACACAGAAATTAACAGTTGTGATACACAAATGTAAACATTAACAGTTAAGATCTAGTTAAGCAAATGCTTCATACCACTGATTACATTTTAAATATCTTCACATCAATGTCCTCATTCCTTTTTTTCTTTGCCTTTCATTTGGCTGCAAGTATTCAATATACTATAACAGTTTCTGTCATTAAAGTAATGCCGCCCCCACTGTCCAGTGCAGATAAGGTAGCTAAAAACAAGAAAGTAAATAAATAGATAAGCATTCTGAGTTTGCTGTTCAATTCTTAGTGAATGATATTATATTTATCAGAGAATCCACTGTACTACTATATCTTCAGTCGTTTACTAGACTTTTTCTCCAGTAGGCAGTTTCCCACTCTTCTATTTTCTTCACTGCATACCTGAAATAATAAGGAATAGCCCTTTCCTTCTTAGTATATCCTATTATTGAGACCTGACTGGGGTAAGTTCTGAGTTGTTATGGCGTCATACTTTAGTAAATGGAACTGATGACAGGGGACATGTTAAGTTACTTAGGACAAAGTAACTCCTCAAGACAAGAACTGTTCTGGTGGTCATATTTTCTTGGACAATTGCTTTTGTTCCATCTATTAGAACTTGTGTTTTGGGTCATGGCCAAAGACTGTCCAAGCTGTCTGAGGCTGAATTTAGTAGGCCGACATTTGATAAAAATATTCAGATATCCTGGATACCACCAAACTCGTGCAAACCATTTGTGATGCAGTGTAAAAAAAGCTCATCCAAACTGGGACTTCTCATTTGTCCACACTGCCAGTATTGCATCCACGTTTCACATTCAGAATGTATACCCACAGATACCATTAGAATTTATGCATAAGGGGGATATGGCCATGATGGTGAGCAGTTAACAGCACTGTTTTTTAGCTCTATAAAAAAGTCAGATACATTTCAAAACCTGATGGATTTATAGTTGAACATTTGCTGTTTTACTGCAAAAAATAACAAGGTTGAAACTCTTTTAATTACTTTTTGCTGTCAAGAAAACTAGAAAGAAGTAATTGTCTCAAAATGAGCAATTTTAAGTCCAGTGTACAATGAAAAAAGATACACAGGCTATATTAACACCAATGAGTTATCTGCAAAGACAGGTACATTAGAAATCAAAATGGACAATTTTAAAGGGGAATGTAAAAAACAAGTTGAAATGCTGAGTGAATCTCTTAAACAACAATCATCACAAATCTCTAGTATAGAAGAGACAATGTCTGATTTTTATGGAAGATGACTTGAAAATGAGAATAACATTGAATTGCTTCTGAAACAAAACAACTTATTCCGGGAAAAAAAAATAAGAAGACTTAGAGAAGAGATCTAGAAGGAATAACATAAGCATTTGTAGGATTCCTGAAAAAGACAGTATGATTCAATTTCTTAATACCCGGCTGCCTAAAACTTTGAATCTGCCTGAAGCTTTTTCCTTTGACATCAAAGGGGCACATAGGTCACTTTCCAACTCAGCTTTAAAAAAAAAACAAAACATATTCCCAAAGGTCAATGATCATAAGATTTTTCTCAAGTCAAGGTAAAGATTTAGTCTTAAAAGCTTCATGGACTAATTAGTCAGTTAAAAGTAAAGAAAATGCTATAATATTTGACAATGACTATTCAACAATAGTGATGTCAAAAAGAAAGGCATGTCTGCCACTTGTTAAAAGCTTAAAGAAAAACAATATTTAAGCACAAATCTTGTTTCCAGCAAAATAAGAATTCACCTTCCAGATGGAAAAAAGATTTTTAACACCTTGGAAGATGCAATGGAGTTTATACAGAAAAGAAAAATCCTATAAAAAACAGAAGAAATGGACTAGAATCTATCAACTTCTTTGAAGAGAAATACAACAAGAGATGGTTAGTTAATAAAAGACAAAAACAGTAAAAAACTGAAGGACAAATGAAAATCAATGTATTTCATGGTTATGAATTCTTATTCATTTAAAAAGTGCTTGAATACTTGTGAACAGGTACCAAATATTACTTTTTACAAGGTAAATCATGTATTTCTTTCTTTCTTTCCCTTCATCTAATGTTACTAGTTCCCTTTTACAGTTTGATTATTTCTGCTATATATGGAAATAAAGCTTATTTTGATTTAATGTTTAAAAGGTTAAACTATTTATTTTATTAAAAGTTAGTCATTATTATGATGAAACTTGTGTTAAGTGGCACGCTTTCTGATATCTTGGCATAGTTGAGTAATGTACTATTAAATATAATACATAATGCAACAAATGACACTAAAGAGGCATGTTAATTTACATTCTGGGTTCTTAAAATGGCCCAGTAGTTTGCTACTGATAGTATACTTGACATGCAATAGCACCAGGGAAAGACATGCTATGTTATAAACAAAGTATAAAAGTTATTATTAGAATGAGCAAACAATTAGAGTAACATTCACACTTTTACAAGTTATGCCTGGATCACGCATAACTGTCATTCTTTCAATGCAAGTTTATATGCTATGTCTCCTTTAAAACATGGCAGTATGCTTTATAGTAAACATCTCATACAAATAGTGCTTACTCACTCATTAAATGTTATTTATTTAAATACAATAGCTTTTTAGTGGCTAAAATACTTTCAAATGTTTTTGTTGTTTTTTTTAGTGGTTTGAGGGATTTGATGTATTGATGTGCAATATAGAGGTGGCTGGGATTCACTTGCAGGTGTTTTTATGTGAATTGTAACTAATGAACTGTTCATTTTAAGCCTTTATCATGAAAACCAGCTTGAAACAAGTTAGTGTCATGAGCACGTTTGTGATTACGCAGGAATTCTAAAAATTCTAAGAGCTATCCAGGTTACTTCATTTTGTCTAAAAGTAAATAATCACAATATTTTGAATCATATGCTAAGATACCAAAGAATACAAGTTGGATAATAATCAAAAGACAGAGAAGTGTATTTTAAATCACTGCCAGTTACTAAATAGTTCTGAATGCTTTCAGTATACCAAAAGAATAGTTTATGTAAAAGCCTATAGATAGATATTTCTGATAAACAGTTTAGGATTGTGTTTCTCTGTTATTGTCTCTTATAATGATAAAAAGCTGAGTACCACAGAACAATTTATTATGGAAAGTTTGAATTTTAAAAGGGAAGATGTTTCAGATGTTTGTTCAGATACTGTTGGACATAACATTTAAGGAAAAAATAGAGCTGATTCTAACAGTAGTGCTAGATAAAAGAGTATCAAATATATAAGGGTAGATATAATTGTTCTATTATATGATATTCTACACTAGGATTATAGCACAAATATAAAACCTAGGAACATAGTAATAGTACATGGCATAGCATAAAAAAGAAATAGAAAGAGATCAGAGCTATTAAATGTGTTTATAGTTAAAGAATATAAATATACGTACAATGGTGGGAGGTTAGCATAATGGTTAAGGTGTTCACATTACAGGCACAAGTTGCAGAGTTTGATCATAACATAAGATAATCGGCTGGACTTGGAATGGCCCACAATGGCCCTATGAACAACTTTATGCATACTAAATAAAATAGAAAAAATATAAATTATCTGACCTATAAATTAATAAATATGAACATAACATCTGACTTCCTCCCAATAGTAGATCAGGGAGATAATGTGAGGTACAGGGAAATAAGATTGTAGAGAGATATTCAGTTTGGTCAACTTATAATAAAGATTCTGAACACCTGTTTAACTTTTCTTATTCATAATAAGTCACTGATGGGCTTTTTTAAGATGATGCATACTAACAATATGAAACAAGTTAATATGAATCAGAAGCATGAACCAAGCATTGTTAGTCTAATGGTGAGTTTGAGACGTAGCCTGTTCATCTTTTTCAACAAACTAGAAATACGTTATTCTGTGGTAGAATGTTTTAGGGTTATATCATCAGGTATCTTTTTATTTGTTACAAAAGTTTTGTCCATAGCCGAAGGTCATTTTTTTGTTTCAAAAGTTTTGCCCATAGCTGAAGATCCCATATTGTTATATATAAAGTATCTAAATGAGGCTCTATTGGAGGATATTGGAGACAATAATATGCTACAGCATTTAACCAGACTGATGACATTACAACAACAACAGATGCAATCTATTTTAGAAAAACTACAACTCCCAGAGCAAATTGCAACATCTACGCAATCCGAACAAGCCAGGGTGAGGGTAGTCAATGGGGAACGTAACAAGGGACATCCAACTGAAGGCAATACTTGGACTTCCTCTAGTATACCATGTGCGCAAAGAATCAGGGACATGGGTGAGAGCACGTCTCACAATTCTTTGGACACTAATCGACTTTCACGTTTTAACTCTTGGCTTAATAAGGAACCTTTGGTTTTTTTGACATCTAAAGCCAGCAAGATAGTATCACCGTTTATTCAGAGGCAAAAAAAGGACAAAACATGTCCAAATTCAAAAACTCATACTAGTTTCGGCACCAGCCTTCCTCAGTGAGTAAAAGTCATCCAAAAATCCATAGTCAACGTCAGTTTAAATATTGGAATAAACCAATCACAGTACAAACATTTGCATATAGCTTCCAAGTCAGATTTAAAGCAACATTACACTATGCATAGAGTTAAAAATATATCCCCATACAATACAGGTATTCCAAAACTGTAGTTCTGATAATGAACTAGAATAACATGAAACAAATAATGGCATGTTATTTCTATACCTAAGTATAATATAATCTTCAGTTGCAAAGGGAAAAATATGAATAAAGTGACATGTAAATGTAATAAACTACTGAGGTGGATTATAAATGGTCATTAAGACCTGGAGGAAAAAGGGCTCCTAAGTGTGTGATCCAGTATCTTTCCTTATGGCTCAGGATACCTTGCCATCCTGTCTGGTTTTGCCTGTTCCCTGTAATTTTGTCTATAATTGTAAACATAAATTGGGCACTTGGATGTTTAACTGTATGTAAGTATAGTGCATTGGATTCCTTGTGGTTCCGTATGTCGCTACGATGTTCCCCAATTCTGATACGTAGTGAACGTGAAGTCTTGCCAACATAGAATGATTTACATTGGCATGTAGCCAAATATATAACCCAGTTAGTGGAACAATTGCCAAAAACCTTGATATCATACACTTTGCTGGTGTTAGAGCTCGTAAATTGTTTGAGCTGATTAACATGGGCACAAGATACGCAATGTCCACACCTGAATGTTCCCAATAATTCATCCCCCAATATGGTAAGTTGTTTGTATTTGGCTGCCCCACTTTCTATGTGTTTGTAATGAGAAAATAGGGTACCTAATGTTTTTCCATGTCTGAATGAAAATGAACATTGGTTGTCTAAAATCCCCCTCAAAAAGTCATTTGCTAATAAGATGTTCCAATTTTGGTTCACAGCTTGCCTAACAGTCTGATGATTTTTGCCAAGTGTGGTAATTAATCTCACTTGAGAACTATTGATGTTTTGACTTTTATCCCTGTATTCTAACAATGTCTTCCTATCTTGTTTGTCTGAATAGGTCCTAGCTAATTCAATGTCAGAAATACAATAACCCCGGTCCAAAAATCTAGTAAGTAAATCATTTTTGGCCGTAGAATAGTCCTGTGAACCTGAATTGATTCTCCGAATTCTCAGATATTGAGATTTAGGGATGTTCCGGATGGTGTGGCGTGGATGCATACTATGTGCATGTAACAGGGTATTAAACTGGGGATATTTCGAAAAATTTTTGTATTGAGTGTGTTGTCAATGTTACGATATACTGTAACATCCAAAAAGTTATAACATCTCTATGGAATGTAATAGAATTCAATACCCCAAATGTTGTTATTCAGATGTTCCAAAAATTCCTGTAAATAGTTAGCATCCGCACGCCACACCATCCAACAATCATCTAAATATCTTCTCCATATGTCTATTTCCACAAGATATAAATTGTGTAAAGGGTTATAGATCAGGCATTCCTCAAGGTAGGCCATGAAAGATCTGCATAAATGGGGCAAAAGAAGCCCCCATGGCCGTACCTTGTAGTTGCCAATAGCAATCACCCTGGAAATAGAACACATTTTTGTTTAAAACATGTTCGGTAAGACAAATGAGCAAAGTATTGAAACCCGGAGAATATAGTTCTGACTTAACAAGCCAATATTCAACAGCCTGGAGCCCAGCCCAATGTGGAATACTGGTGTAGAGGATTTAACATCCAGTGTGCACATTATCCAATGGGGTTCCAGTTGGCAATCTTCAATGATTTGCAAAATTGCGTGGTGTCCTGAATTCTTGCTCTAACCAAGGACAATAATGGTTTTAAGAATTGGGTTAGAAAAGCAGACAAGGGTTCTGTAAGAGAGCCATGACCAGAAACTATAGGCCTACCTGGTGGATGTGTTAGGGATTTGTGTATTTTGGGTAATAGATACAAAATTTGTCTAGCCGGTTCCTTCACCTGTAAATGTTGAACCGTTTTGTTTGTGAGTATACCCTCCTCTAATGCAGATTGTAAAAAAACATCTATCTCTTTTTTGAATTTCATTGTTGGATCAATATCCATTTTCATGTAGCATTGTCTGTCAGATAGTTGTCGTAAACCCTCATTTATATAAAAGTCCATATTTAGGATCACCACTGCACCCCCCTTGTCAGCTTGAACAATTGCTATGTTATGGTTGTTTCTAAGTTCTGACAAAGCCACTCTTTCAGTGGAACTAATATTGTCCCTACTAGTAGCAACTTCAAAAGAGGAAAATGTAGATCCTTTAACACAGCTTGTTGAAATATCGCTACATTCTTATTCATAGGTGGCTGAAATGATGATTTATGGAAGGTGAAATCAGTAGATCTTTGAACATTAGAACTGTCCTGTTCCGAAAAAAACAGTTTAAGGTTGAGTCTACGACAAAAATCAATAACATCTAATGAGGTTTGATATTCATCACAAAAAAAGCTAGGAACAAAATTTAACCCTTTATTAAGAACTTGTTTTTGTTCTGATGTTAATACATGATCCGATAAATTCAACACATTTTCAAAAACTTGTGTGTCTACTTGAGTAGTGCCTGAATTAGTCCTGTCATGGAATCTGTAGATATATTTGTTCCTATGTTTCCTCCCCCCTCTGGATTTCCTACCATGTCTAAAGGGTAATGAGTGTTGGTTTTCTTTTTAAGTGGAGAATTGACAGTGTTGGCATATTCACCGTCGGTGTTGGATGACTCCTCCCCTGAGGTACTGGTTTGAAAGTGGTCTCTATTCTTTAGTATAGATCTGGGCCTTTTTCTGGTCCTGCCCCTGCCCATAGTAGGGACATTATCTTGAAACCTCACAGATCGCTGCACTTGAAACGGATGTCCCCTTTCATAGTCATTGCTATCTCTATTAAATTTCTTTATTTTTCTCTCTCTGATAATTTTGTCATAAGATGTTAATTCCTTGGACAACTTGTCTATATGCTCAAAATATTAGGGACTCGATTCATATTTTTACATGTATTGCTAGATTCTTAACCTCTGAAAGACATATATCTATGGTTCTTTCATAATAGGAAGCTAGAATCTTAACAAAAACCATGGATCCTTCTTTAAGTGCTGCATCCCATTCTTCATTAAGCCTCTCTTCAGATCTGCTTACAAGTGGGTGCAATTTTATCCGTAGTCCCCTAGGTGCAATATTTTTGTGTAAATAGGCTTTGAATAGTCGGAGATGCCAAATGTTGGCTCTTAATCCTTTCAAACCTTTTTCCAAATCCCGAAAACAGAACTCACAATTATCTGTGGGATTTGTAACAGGTTGAGTGGGGTTGCTGCTTGGGGCTTGGTTAACACCAAAAATAGCCAAGTCTTCCCTATCAGCACACAGCCCCTCCAAGATCTTATCTAGATCCATACTGAATGACAAATGTCCAAGGAACAAACAAAAAATGCAATACTACAAAAAATAGCAAAAACTATGAAAAAAGATAGACAGGGACAGGGCCAGAACTGCCCAGAAAAGAACATCAAAAAAACTATGATGTTTAACTGCCACTCAGATCAATTTCAAATCAATGTAACACTCAGTGTATGTACATGAGGAATCATCCAAAGATAAATAAGTTACTAATACCCAACCAATAAATTCTCTGTCAAAAGATGGCACCAATATAATATTGTCAATTTCTAAATATATTTGGAGACTTTGCTTCAGACCTAGATCAAATATTGTCCTGTGAACATTAGTAAAATTCACTGTATATATAAAGTTAGTCACTGACAAATCCTATAAGCATCTCTACACTGTCAACCATGTGAAATTAGCTTGGTATCAAAAAGAAAGATTCAAACCCTTGACATATATGATATAAAAATATGACGTGCGAACAGTATGATAAACAAGACATCAATAGGACTCAACCAATATGCACCAAAAAGTTCTACTGTATACCCGTAGAAAAACTTGCTTGACTATAATACACACCAAAATGAAATGTATTGTTGTCAAAAATCTTTTCAGATTACTAAGCTAACTTTTGGGTCCCCATAACATGGTAATAACCGCTGAACAAAACCTGTCCTACACCTTAATATATATAAGATCTATTGTACCAGCACTATGTATGCTGCTCAAGACCAAATGTACATGATATTAAACTCACATCTATGCACAAGCAAGACCACTATTGTTGTAAAGATTATTATTAATGTACTACAACAAAAAATGTTTGAAAAATGTTTCCAAAGAGGTAATGCGACCACTAGCACGATTATGAAATATTGTTGTACTGTGTAGGACAGGTTTTGTTCAGCGGTTATTACCATGTTATGGGGACCCAAAAGTTAGCTTAGTAATCTGAAAAGATTTTTGACAACAATACATTTCATTTTGGTGTGTATTACAGTCAAGCAAGTTTTCAGTATACAGTAGAACTTTTTGGTGCATATTGGTTGAGTCCTATTGATGTCTTGTTTATCATACTGTTCGCACGTCATATTTTTATATCATATATGTCAAGGGTTTGAATCTTTCTTTTTGATACCAAGCTAATTTCACATGGTTGACAGTGTAGAGATGCTTATAGGATTTGTCAGTGACTAACTTTATATATACAGTGAATTTTACTAATGTTCACAGGACAATATTTGATCTAGGTCTGAAGCAAAGTCTCCAAATATATTTAGAAATTGACAATATTATATTGGTGCCATCTTTGACAGAGAATTTATTGGTTGGGTATTAGTAACTTATTTATCTTTGGATGATTCCTCATGTACATACACTGAGTGTTACATTGATTTGAAATTGATCTGAGTGGCAGTTAAACATCATAGTTTTTTTGATGTTCTTTTCTGGGCAGTTCTGGCCCTGTCCCTGTCTATCTTTTTTCATAGTTTTTGCTATTTTTTGTAGTATTGCATTTTTTGTTTGTTCCTTGGACATTTGTCATTCAGTATGGATCTAGATAAGATCTTGGAGGGGCTGTGTGCTGATAGGGAAGACTTGGCTATTTTTGGTGTTAACCAAGCCCCAAGCAGCAACCCCAATCAACCTGTTACAAATCCCACAGATAATTGTGAGTTCTGTTTTCGGGATTTGGAAAAAGGTTTGAAAGGATTAAGAGCCAACATTTGGCATCTCCGACTATTCAAAGCCTATTTACACAAAAATATTGCACCTAGGGGACTACGGATAAAATTGTACCCACTTGTAAGCAGATCTGAAGAGAGGCTTAATGAAGAATGGGATGCAGCACTTAAAGAAGGATCCATGGTTTTTGTTAAGATTCTAGCTTCCTATTATGAAAGAACCATAGATATATGTCTTTCAGAGGTTAAGAATCTAGCGAATACATGTAAAAAATATGAATCGAGTCCCAAATATTTTGAGCATATAGACAAGTTGTCCAAGGAATTAACATCTTATGACAAAATTATCAGAGAGAGAAAAATAAAGAAATTTAATAGAGATAGCAATGACTATGAAAGGGGACATCCGTTTCAAGTGCAACGATCTGTGAGGTTTCAAGATAATGTCCCTACTATGGGCAGGGGCAGGACCAGAAAAAGGCCCAGATCTATACTAAAGAATAGAGACCACTTTCAAACCAGTACCTCAGGGGAGGAGTCATCCAACACCGACGGTGAATATGCCAACACTGTCAATTCTCCACTTAAAAAGAAAACCAACACTCATTACCCTTTAGACATGGTAGGAAATCCAGAGGGGGGAGGAAACATAGGAACAAATATATCTACAGATTCCATGACAGGACTAATTCAGGCACTACTCAAGTAGACACACAAGTTTTTGAAAATGTGTTGAATTTATCGGATCATGTATTAACATCAGAACAAAAACAAGTTCTTAATAAAGGGTTAAATTTTGTTCCTAGCTTTTTTTGTGATGAATATCAAACCTCATTAGATGTTATTGATTTTTGTCGTAGACTCAACCTTAAACTGTTTTTTTCGGAACAGGACAGTTCTAATGTTCAAAGATCTACTGATTTCACCTTCCATAAATCATCATTTCAGCCACCTATGAATAAGAATGTAGCGATATTTCAACAAGCTGTGTTAAAGGATCTACATTTTCCTCTTTTTGAAGTTGCTACTAGTAGGGACAATATTAGTTCCACTGAAAGAGTGGCTTTGTCAGAACTTAGAAACAACCATAACATAGCAATTGTTCAAGCTGACAAGGGGGGTGCAGTGGTGATCCTAAATATGGACTTTTATATAAATGAGGGTTTACGACAACTATCTGACAGACAATGCTACATGAAAATGGATATTGATCCAACAATGAAATTCAAAAAAGAGATAGATGTTTTTTTACAATCTGCATTAGAGGAGGGTATACTCACAAACAAAACGGTTCAACATTTACAGGTGAAGGAACCGGCTAGACAAATTTTGTATCTATTACCCAAAATACACAAATCCCTAACACATCCACCAGGTAGGCCTATAGTTTCTGGTCATGGCTCTCTTACAGAACCCTTGTCTGCTTTTCTAACCCAATTCTTAAAACCATTATTGTCCTTGGTTAGAGCAAGAATTCAGGACACCACGCAATTTTTGCAAATCATTGAAGATTGCCAACTGGAACCCCATTGGATAATGTGCACACTGGATGTTAAATCCCTCTACACCAGTATTCCACATTGGGCTGGGCTCCAGGCTGTTGAATATTGGCTTGTTAAGTCAGAACTATATTCTCCGGGTTTCAATACTTTGCTCATTTGTCTTACCGAACATGTTTTAAACAAAAATGTGTTCTATTTCCAGGGTGATTGCTATTGGCAACTACAAGGTACGGCCATGGGGCTTCTTTGCCCCCATTTATGCAGATCTTTTCATGGCCTACCTTGAGGAATGCCTGATCTATAACCCTTTACACAATTTATATCTTGTGAAATAGACATATGGAGAAGATATTTAGATGATTGTTGGATGGTGTGGCGTGCGGATGCTAACTATTTACAGGAATTTTTGGAACATCTGAATAACAACATTTGGGGTATTGAATTCTCTATTACATTCCATAGAGATGTTATAACTTTTTTGGATGTTACAGTATATCGTAACATTGACAACACACTCAATACAAAAATTTTTTCGCAAATATCCCCAGTTTAATACCCTGTTACATGCACATAGTATGCATCCACGCCACACCATCCGGAACATCCCTAAATCTCAATATCTGAGAATTCGGAGAATCAATTCAGGTTCACAGGACTATTCTACGGCAAAAAATGATTTACTTACTAGATTTTTGGACCGGGTTATTGTATTTCTGACATTGAATTAGCTAGGACCTATTCAGACAAACAAGATAGGAAGACATTGTTAGAATACAGGGATAAAAGTCAAAACATCAATAGTTCTCAAGTGAGATTAATTACCACACTTGGCAAAAATCATCATACTGTTAGGCAAGCTGTGAACCAAAATTGGAACATCTTATTAGCAAATGACTTTTTGAGGGGGATTTTAGACAACCAATGTTCATTTTCATTCAGACGTGGAAAAACATTAGGTACCCTATTTTCTCATTACAAACACATAGAAAGTGGGGCAGCCAAATACAAACAACTTACCATATTGGGGGATGAATTATTGGGAACATTCAGGTGTGGACATTGCGTATCTTGTGCCCATGTTAATCAGCTCAAACAATTTACGAGCTCTAACACCAGCAAAGTTTATGATATCAAGGTTTTTGGCAATTGTTCCACTAACTGGGTTATATATTTGGCTACATGCCAATGTAAATCATTCTATGTTGGCAAGACTTCACGTTCACTACGTATCAGAATTGGGGAACATCGTAGCGACATACGGAACCACAAGGAATCCAATGCACTATACTTACATACAGTTAAACATCCAAGTGCCCAATTTATGTTTACAATTATAGACAAAATTACAGGGAACAGGCAAAACCAGACAGGATGGCAAGGTATCCTGAGCCATAAGGAAAGATACTGGATCACACACTTAGGAGCCCTTTTTCCTCCAGGTCTTAATGACCATTTATAATCCACCTCAGTAGTTTATTACATTTACATGTCACTTTATTCATATTTTTCCCTTTGCAACTGAAGATTATATTATACTTAGGTATAGAAATAACATGCCATTATTTGTTTCATGTTATTCTAGTTCATTATCAGAACTACAGTTTTGGAATACCTGTATTGTATGGGGATATATTTTTAACTCTATGCATAGTGTAATGTTGCTTTAAATCTGACTTGGAAGCTATATGCAAATGTTTGTACTGTGATTGGTTTATTCCAATATTTAAACTGACGTTGACTATGGATTTTTGGATGACTTTTACTCACTGAGGAAGGCTGGTGCCGAAACTAGTATGAGTTTTTGAATTTGAACATGTTTTGTCCTTTTTTTGCCTCTGAATAAACGGTGATACTATCTTGCTGGCTTTTGGTGTTTTCTACAAGATTGGTTGGCCGGGCAGCCGTACGTGCGAGGGTTGGTGTTTGCTTTTTTGACATCTAAACCAGACAAATCAACGGATATTAATAATAAACTATGTGAATTGGAAACCAAACTGAGCAAGGTACGTAATATTCAGGTTGACAATGCGTATCTTGCTGAGTGTATCAAAGTACAGTGTGTGCCCAAAGGCCTTAGGATGAGTACATTTCCAAACGGTCTACTGGTGGGTCAGCAGGAACTTGATGAACTATTATCCATGTTTGACCAACATGGAATTGAACTTTTACATTTTATCATCAAACTGAACAACAACAAGGTGAAAGCCTTGTTAGATGAAGTGAATGTTTTAAACAATGATGTATTGAATGATGTGAGTTTTAACAATTTTGAGACTAAATATGAAAATATTTTTATAAAAATTGAGAGGCAGTGAAGGATAATATTGCTAGGAAACAAAAGAAATTTAGGAGGGACGAGATAGGATACAGACACAAGGAAGCCTGCATATTACTGAAAAGTTATTTTGGGGTATCTAGTAACACAAACCAAGATACTAACAACGGTCTGACAAACAGACTGGATGGTATGGATGTTGGAACGGGTGACAGGAATTTGGAATTTAATCATACAGAAGTAGACAAGGTGTTTGATGAGGATTATCCAGCACTTTGTAGATTGGAATGTACTTGCAATCAGAATAGGAATAGACAGAATTTTTTAGGGAATCAACCGAGTCCAAGGGGCAGGATCCCAAGGGAGAGAAAAACATTTTGGAACAAAAGTAACCAGAATCATTTTAACACATTCTCAAGATTTACATTCTATTATTTCCAGTTTTGATGGAAAACTGCTTAGTTACAATGGCTTTAATATCTTTAATTATACAGCGGAGGAGGTAATAGGGAAGCAGCACTTTAAGTTGTTTGAAAGGGGGTTCAAGTTTGTACCGACTAACACCCCAGACATATCTAATGTGCTCATTAAACTTAAACTTTACAGTAGGAAGTTAAATTTCCAGATATTGTTTCAAGGAGACACTGTAGAAAAAGGTCTTAACAATGAATTTAAGAAAAAGAGCACATTTAATCCTCCACTCCACCCTATGTTACAACATTTTGAGTGAATTTGTTCCAAAGAAATTTTTCATGAATATTTTAAACATAAAAATAAATTTTATAATATTTCTAAAGATTAAGCAACATTATTAAAAGATTTGAGGACATCTGACACTATTCGTTCCATGAAACCAATCAAAGGGGCTGGGGTGGTTTTGGTAAATAAGATTGATTATGGGAATGACCTTACACTTATGTTGCAGGATACTAACAAATATACTATTATTTCACTGAATGAGATCCATGTAGCACACAGGAAGTTGCAGTTATTTTTAGAGGATAATCTATATCAACGGGTTATCAATGAAGAAGTGTATAATTTTTTGCAGAATGAATACCCCACCATTCCCACAGTATTTGAAATCCCTAAGGTTCATAAATATGTTTATCACCCACCATACAGATTCATAGTAGCAGGGCAGAACAGCTCGACCTACGTGATGGGGGTGTTTGTGGTCTGTTTAGCAAAGAAAATACTTTAATCATTTACCCAGGTAATAATTGATTCCTGGGACTTTTTAACTAGAATTAGGGAGGAACATCTTGATCAGACAAAAGATTTTTCCACAATGGATGTGGTGGATCTTTTTGTTTCAATCCCACATGACATTGGTTTAGAACTGTTTAATGAAACATTAATACAATATTCTAATTTGAGTAATACTATGATAAATTTTGTGACTGAATTGATGAAACAAATATTGATGAATAACTTCATATCTTTTGAGAAAGAATATTATAAACAAATACAAGGTGTTGCCATGGGGGCTAGTTGTGCCCCCATTTATGCAAACTTGTTTATGGCAATGTGGGAACATAAATATGTTTTCACTTCCCAATTCTCAAAGCAATGGGTTATTTACATTCGATATTTGGATGATATTTTTATTGCTTGGAAAAGAGATCAACAATATGTGGACCAGTTTGTTGATTACATGACCAACATTTGTCCCTATTTCAAATTCACTCATGTTTTTGATAATTTTTCTATTGATTACTTAGATGTTACTATCATTAGAGATCTCCAGCTTAATAGATTTGTTTCTAAGGTATTTTGTAAACCCACTTACTCGAACTGTTTCCTGAGGTTTAATAGTCAGCATCCCTATCACATCAAAAGGAACCTTATTAGAGGGCAGATGATAAGGGGAGCAAGAATGTGTTCCCCCTTTGATAACTTCAAAAGGGAACTGGGTAACCTAGTTGAGATGTTTAAGGCATGGTTTAACTGGAAACACTAGTTAGGAATTTGGATTTGGAGATTCTTGAAGGATGGGGCACTAAGTTTATCCCCTTATTAAGTACCTCGGATGGTCATTCCCTGACGCACACTGGGAACAGGTATCAGAATGGTCACCAAGACAGTACAATTACAATGAATTTCAGGCTCTCAATGGTGACACAATTTAGTTCATGTCGGGTAAAAGTTAGGAAGATTTTAGAGAAGAACAGGAAAATCCTTGGCATTAACAATGTACTTTTGTAGAAATTAGGGTATCACCCAACATTTACCCACAAGATGGGTAACATCATCAAATACCTCTTGGAACACCCCTTAAAAAAGGTCTCAGAAAAAAGTATGAGACCATGTGGGATGTGTGCATAATGTGTTTACATATTGAGAGATCAGTTAGTAAGGATAGGTGAACCATTGAAAGAGATTAGATTGGCAGTGGGTAACTGTGGAAGTAAGGGGTTGGTGTACATTGGTATATGTGAAGGATGCAATGGATTTTACATAGGGAAAACTGACAGGGTTTTTAGAAGAAGGATATATGAACATTTGTACACCATCAGATCTGCCAACATTAACAACGCTTTGTACAAACATACCCTAACTTGCCCCTCATTTACTATATTTAGATTTGGGATTTTAGAAATAGTGGAGAAAAATGCCAGAGGGGGTAACTGGCATAACAAAATAGAGGAAAGTGAACTGCAATGGCAACTGTTATTAAACACATGTGAATTACCAGGGATGAATGAACTAGCCTCCATAAAGCCTATTTTAGTTGCCAGAGTGAAAGTTTTATGAAACTTACACATATTTTAATGGTTATTGTATTTTTAAACATGTGATTTGAATTTTTATATCAGTGCAAGTTCACTTTAAATTTAATCATTTGCTTAATCAGAAACGGTATTTAAAGGTGTGTAATGAATTTGATTGTGTATTTGATAAAGTCTACATGTTGGCAGACAAAAGCACTTATACTCATTTGGATTTGTTCATCAGAATAAAGACTGTCGTAACACCATTTGGTTTTGACATCATTCTTTAGAGGGAATTACAGATCCATTTGTGGATTTTGGTTTGGTTTTGTTTTTTTATCCACTTGACACATTTTTAGTATATATAAAGTATATAAATTCTGTGCATAAATGTGATTTCATTATACCTATAGTTTTTCTCTATTAGCATATAAATGTCTGACTTTAAATCTATATCTGTTAATATTAATTGATTGAATAATCCAGTAAAGAGGGGGAGTCTGTTCAAATACTTGCAATTACTTAAAGCTCAAATAGTATTTCTACAAGAAACTCATTTTCTTAATAAAGATGTACATAAACTTCCAATAAAGAATTATTTTGTTTTAGCAGGGTCTGGCTTTTGAGCTAATGAAGAGGCACCCTCATTTTATAGAAGAACTCACCAGTAATGCCTAAATTAAAAGATACCTATGTTGATAAAAGTGGTATGTTAAGCATTGTTATAACTGAGTGGAATAGAAAACTATATACACTGGTGAACTCTTATTGGATTCTGGGAGTTTGAGCTAAAGATGCAAAAAATTACTTGGACAGTATAGCCTGTTACATTAAAGATGAAGTCATAATTGCTGGTGATTTTAATTGTGTTTTATCAGACACAGATTCCACTGCAGATAGAAAGCTGAGGATCACATCTTCAGCCAAAACAAATTGTATAAATCTAATGAATTTAAAGGATACATATGAGCTAAGGAAAGCAAACTCACTTCAATTTACCAGTTATTCATATAGATATGGAACACAAACAAATATCAATAACATTTTTGTCTCAATCTATCACATATCAGAAAAGTCTCAATAGTTTCAAATCTATTATCAGATCATAATGCTATAATTTTCAATATTATTTTAAAAACTAACAATTTAATAAATTAGGAGATTACCAGTATATAATATTAAAATAAAAGGATTCAAGGATTGGTATGTTAAAGAAGTCAACAATTTCCAAGGAATAAATATGAATGGTGAAGTATCTGATATTGTCCTATGGGATTCACTAAAGGCTTACTTAAATGGAAGAGTTACGAGCTGGTATATTAGTAAACAGGGGAATGGGACAAGGAATTGAACATACTACATACTACAGGCCAAAATATACACACTAAAGTTAAAGTTAAAACCAAATGACATTATCAGTCAGTCTGAACATAAAAACTTAAATACAAAATATCTTAAAAATCTAAATCATAAAGTTTCAATAAATCTTGAAAAACGCAGACATATCATTCAGGTTGCATAAACTTGCTCTTAGATCAAAGAAAATGAATTAAGTAAATCATATCAAAGAAATAACACATATAAATAATAAAAAAGAAAGAAGAACAGATATTAGAAGTGTTCTTGAGGGCTTTGAAATATTTTATGAAAATATAAATAATAATACAAATAACGTAGATAATGGTGATATAGCTGAACATTTTTAAGGGAAAATATAAATAATAAAATAAAAAGTAAACAAATAAAAAAAATAGACCATTCACTTTAACAAAAATAAAAGATCAAGTAAAAAAGTTAAAGAATAATATGGTGCCAGGCTTAAATGGTCTTATACCAGAACTATATAAAAAACTAATGGATGATGCAGTTAAAATATTGCACACACAAAAAATGAGAAGTTCCTGGAACAGGAACAGAAATCCAAGCAAAGAACAAAACACTGACCAGGAAGCCAAAGACACAGCAAATGAATCCAACAATGGTAGAAACCACTTCAATTCACAGTTGTAGTAGAACAAAACGATCCTTTATTGGTAACACAATTTGGGTTCCTATTAAATGATCGAAGATGCATTCTTTTGAATGTGTCTTGATTTAACTTGAAAGCATGAAAAGGCAAAATAACGAAATGGCATATAAGCAAATTCTTTCCCTGGGAAAGAAATCGCTTGGCCACTTCTGTTTCTTTGCTGTTTTTGTCACTGTAGTGCAATCTTGGAGTTGGTATATTTAAGTAGGGGGGTATGGGGGTCGCAGCCCCCCACATCTGGGGTGTGAGGGCAAAGCTGCCCACTTTATGTAATGTTAATGTTTTTCTTTTTGTTTTGTGGAACAGAGATTTTTTCCCTTGGGGAAAAAAATCGCTGTTCTAAGCATTTGAGATTGTAAGCTTTCGCTTACATGCATTCGATAAATTGTTGCTCAATTTTGTTAGCATTCGATGATTTAACATAGACCCCTGCAATTCATGATTAATCATTTTCATCCAAGCATAGACTTTTCAGAACCCTTCAGGGGCACCATTGTTGGATTCATTTGCTGTGGTCTTTGGCTTCCTGGTCAGTGGTTTGCTCTCAGTTAAAATATTAGATAAGGTCTATAGAGAAATAAAAACAATGTCTGAAGTTCCCCCCCCATCATGGAAGTATTTCCTTTTATCACCTATTTTAAAATAAGATAAAGTGGTCATCATACAGACTCATTTCACTGTTAAATGTGGACTAAGATTTTCATGTCCATTTTAGCTAACATAATTAACTTACTTATACCTAAACTAATTAACAATGATCATACTGGGTTTATTTTAAGGGCAGCCACGGTGGTGCAATGGTTAGTGTTGTCACCTCACAGCAAGAAGTTCTCCAGTTCAATTCTCGGCTGGGGTGCCTTCTGTGTGGAGTCTGCATGTCCTCGCTGTGGTCATGTGGGTTTCCTCTAGGTGCTCCAGTTTCCTCCCACATCCAAAAGACATACTGTAGGTGGACTGGACACTCTAAATTGGCCCTAGGTGTGAGTGCATGCATGTGTGTATCTTTTGTGGAAGGTTGGGTGCTGGGCTGGCAACTCGACACTGTAAAACTCCACTGTCAATCATGAATGGACAGCTGATCTGTTGTGGCGACCCCTAACCAGGAAAAGCCGAAAGAAAAAGAAGAAGATACTGGGTTTATTTTAAATAGACAAGTACATAATATTATAATAAGAATACATACAGACTATGTAAATAAAAATAAAAAAAAGAACTTTCTATCATTAGTCTTGATTTAGATAAGGCTTTTGACTCAATTACTTCTTCATACCTGTTTAAAAAATTTAAAGTGTATAATTTCTCACTTGTGCTAATTGTGTTAATTTCTAATTTATACACTAACTCTTCTGCTTATATTAAAACAGGTTCTTTTCTTTCTAATTGCTTTAAATTAGAAAAGGAAACAAAACAAGGTTGTCTATTATCACCTTTACTTTTTGCATTAGCTATAGAACCCTTTGCTAATAGTTTTAGATCCAATAAGAGCATTAATAGTATCAAAATAAAAGAAGATTTTGAACTAAAGATTCAGCTTGTTGCTGATGACAATAGGAAATATAGAGAATTCATATAATTAGTTCTATGAATCCATTTGAAAAATCTCAAACTTAAGATTTAATCATAATAAAACAAGTAGATAATTAATAAAAAAAATTAAATTTATACAAAAATAGTCTAACTTCAGTTGGAATAGCAGTTAAACAAAACACCTTGGTATAACAATTTTAGCTAATAGTAATGAAATGTTACCAAAAAACCTTCAAAAGGTTGTTGATAAAATTATAAATTTACTCATAAATTGAAACAAATTCTTCTTTACCATGGAAGAATGATTAATGCTTATTAAAATGGTAATTCTCCCTAAAATATTGTTTGTCTTACAATCTTTAGCAATATTTCCACCAAAAATATTGATGAAGAAGATAAATAACATTCTACTTAAGTTTTTGTAGCATCCTAATAAACCAAGAGTTTCCTGTTTCCTTTGATTGGCATAAAAAAGTTAAGATAATGGTGGAATAGGATTCCCTGATATTCAATTGTATGCTGCTTCAACAATTGTTAAAGTTATAGCATTGTGGATAACTTCATCTTATGATTAAAAATAGAAACAAATACATCAAGAAGTGTTGTTAGCAAATAATAAATATATTACAACCAGTCATTAGCAAATTGACCCTAATAGTTTTATCTGGTTATTAAAAGATTTTTGCATGAATGGAATCACATCCTCTTCTGAAATTCCCTATTTAGATAACATAATTAAGACCTAACAATTCCTTTCAGAACTACTCCTCAGAAATTAATAATGAAGACTTCTCTGAAGAATACAAGAAAATAATATTACTACAGATAAAATACATATTCTTTAAACTGGAGCATTTTCACTTGGAAATTCTTACACAGAGATTTTGTCACTCCTAACAAAATTACAGTTATGTATGAATCAAGTAGAATTAAATGCTGAAGATGGGATTCTGAAATTGAATGCATAGGGTATATGCATGTGAGGTCATATCCCCTTTTTGGAAAGAGTTTAATAACTTTATTCAAACTCTATGGTCAGATAAATGTAATATTTATAAATATTTAGTTTTATTTAATGATCCAATTCCTGAAATAATTCCAAAAACCAAAGTGCCTCTTCTTTGGTCTATTCTTGCTATAGGCAGAAAAGTAATAACTAAAAAATTGTATTGGTAAATTGGATAGTGAAAACTCAGAGTTTAGCCTGAAACTGTAGAAAGGGAAACTAACAACACAACTCTTGAGTATTATTCATTTTGCTCTTTGCAAAACTATGCACACTCATGCCCATTTTTTCATGCTTTAGCTAAAACACACCATGGCCGCTCACTATAAAAGTATATACATGGTATATGGCATTAAATAAGCAGCATATAATCAGGGACACTGATTTTCTATTTTTCTTGAAAAAATATTATGAAGCCACACATCTACGCATTCTGAATATTAAAAAACAGATTTGTCATGGAATTTAGCATTTTGGGCCAGACCAATCCTTCATTACAGCCAGTATTTCTTGTCATATTTATTGCTTGTCAGCTTGCCTTATTGACTGCTTTGTACCTAGAGTCTTTTAAGTTTGCATAGACATGTAAGAAAACTAAAATGGAGTCATGGTAATGACCAGAAATTATGTTTAAAAATCATGGATGTAATTTAGCTCATGAAAATGAAATTTCATTTTTTGAGAACCATAACATCACCTTGCTTCACATATTTAAATGCATAATACAGCAAGCTGTATAGCATTCCACTGATCCAATGTTTTCCAGTCCTGAAAACAAATAGCTACACTTCTTTCACCTGTGAAATAAAAAAAAAAACAGATATTAAGCTATCCAACCTATAGAATAAAAGTTTAAACATTTTTGGCAGTCTTATTCTCTTTTACTTGTTCTTCCAAGTCATGGTAATTTTATTCTTGCCAGTTTCTCAGTTTTATTAAAACAGTTAAACACTCAGTATTTGATTTGTTAAGTTACAGCCATTTTCCATAACAGTGACAGTTTTATGATCATCTTTCCACATTGTGACTTTCTTTGACTGCCCTTCAGAAATTTCACAGAAAGTATAAATGAAACAGCCCTCTATCCTCATCTGCATGTTAGGACACAACTGGAATTTTGAGTAAGGGCATGTAGGACTCAAATACTAAGTCCCTGAAAGTGTCACTTATTGTTCCATTTCTCAAAAGTAGGGATCCTTGATAGAATCACATATTGCCCTGCTTCTCTTTTGTGCTTTCTATGAAGATAACACAGCAAAGGCAGGTACACTTTTGAAACCCATCACCTTTTCCATGCCTTCTGCATCAATTTGACTTACTACCTATCCTTATTGTCATCTTTGTTGTTTCTCAGAGGCAGAGCACTGGGGGCTGAGAGCTTTTGTGAGTAAGAGAATAAATAAATAAAGTAGATATCAACACTTAATCTGTTAACTGCCCATTATCTGAAGTGCACCTTACATTATTACTTGTAACGTGGCTCCACACATGATAGATTGTTCCTAGAATCATCTTCTCAAGTTAAATTCATGAATGCTTCAGAAGGATACAGCCCAGGATTATTATATTCATTTTCAGCACTATAAACGTGTACTACACATATTCTTTCTGCATACCTCTTGCCTGATGCCTCAGCAGATAAAATCAGTTATTCATGCCTTGACTCAGATGATCTATGTATACTGCATATATTATTTCTAAGTTTATTGTTTGCTTCATCTAACATTTTATCTTGTTTATGACTGAGTTAATTCTATCAATTGTGTTGTTTTTTTTTTTTTATGTTATTGTAACTACCTTTTAGTCTGGGTTCTAGCTTAAAAGGATATTATACCAGTCCATTCACCCAGTTAACAAATGACAAACATAAAATGAAGAAACAAACAAATAAATGGATATATTTTAAGGATTTCCTAATGGTCTAGCTTTGTTGCTAGCCCTTCTTACTAAATTGTGGGCATGTGTTTTCTTCTCAAAAATGGCACATTACTCCTGTTAGAGTAATTTATTCCAGTATGTGAATCCTCACACTGACTTGCAAGACCCCTGATATAATCCACGTAGAACTGTGCAATACTAGACCAAAGATAACAAATCAGTATCTACTGTTTAGTCTTGCTGGAACTAGTGAGATGGTTTGCATTAAGAAAACTTTGTTAAAAATGATGAAAAATTCTATTTAAATGTTGAGATTAGTTGGCAGCTTGAATTCAATGCTTTCACTCAGTTCTAAATACCTAACATTTATTTTTGCCTGAAACTCTCAATCTTCAACAACTTTTGAGAAAAATGCATTTTCTACAACCTCTTCCTAAAATTAATGCATATAATTCCATAAGTATTTCATCTATAAGATATCAGCTGCATAAAAAATCTATAAAGCTGAGTCAAATTGGTCATATTAGTCATCACCAGATTCAGATGGTAGAGAGCCTTGAAGAAAGGCTGTAGCAAACATCCCTGGTTTCTCCCAAAGATAATGGCCTTGTATCCCTGTTTTTGAAGAATACATCACTAAATCTACAAAATGTTTCCCAATGGATATATATGTCTGTCTGTCTAACCATCAAGCTAGCTATAGTTATAGAACAATTTAAACAGTGCATTTACCAAAGAGTTTGCAAGGGATTAATGGAAACTTGAATGCCATGGGGTTTTCATTGGAATAACAAATGGCAAGACAGTCTGTTGTTTACTTTAGTATTTTTATCACATACAATAATCACTGAAAGTGCTTTATTATATAACATGATTTATAAAATGAAATGTATATATAAATACTGCTAAGAGCAAAAAATTATTTTAATTACAGTTACTTTCCTTCCAAGCATTAATGACATAATTATATGGTCTTCAGCCCCCACACGTTTAACAAAATCAACAAAAGTGCAATCTTTTAAAGACAGTTTTTCTTGTAAGGCTATATTTCTCAAATGTGATTGATGTTTTACAATCTCATATTTATTTACTAATTTTAGTGTTGCTGGTCTTTTCCCTGTCCATCTCCATTTCCAAACCTCAGACTGTCGATCAAGTCCAAGGTACTTCTGAGTCTTTTAGTCAACTCCTGTGTTTTTTTTTCTGTCTCGCAGGCATTTTCCTTTGGAGCACTGGAAAAGGATTCACTGGCAATGTTACTCTATGAGCTTTATTATCAGAAGAATGAGAAGCAGAGTCCCCTTCTATTTGATGCTCGCTGTTTGATTTTCATACTTTTATATTTCGTCCTTATCCTTTTCTGCATCAAAAATGACTGATCCTCCAGGAAAAAAATATTCTGAAGACAGCTAGATACAGCAGCTTGAATATCACGCCTGCATCTTGAAATTTCCTGATTGCTGGAATAAATCTGCCTCTGTTCTGCCTGGTGTGGTGTGAATAATCATTTTCCGCAAGCACTCTAATGTCTCAAATTTTTAATACTTTGCCCTTCCACTACAGTTTTGCCAGGATCAACTCTTTCTGCTGGTATAATTGCATCTCTACTAATACAGGTCTTAGCTGCCTTCTCATGGTCAGGTTTGGAGCATAAATGCAATGTCCCCTTTCAATTAACAAATCCTGTTGTGGAATATTAGTCCAGTTGCTTATTTGTGCCTTCATAAATCAGTACAATTTGTTCCTTCCAGTTTATCTGAGACAGCAGAAAAATCTCATTTTTTTCTGCGTTCTTTGTCCTCTAATTCTACCTCATTTATATTCGGCCATCCTTCTCTTCCTTTCCACCTCTGATTTTTGCAGCATCTGTATAGCTGTTTAAAGTATCTTTGATTTTTTGCAGCCTTTTGTTATTTGAGTTGATATACTCCTTCAGTGTTTCATTTATTTTAATCAACGCTGAGCACATTTCATTTATTTTTTTGTCTAAAATACTGGGAGTCATCTCTTGTACCAAAGATGGAGCTTAAATTGCTTTTTTGCTGAGCATCTGCAGGAGTCTTCCCAGTCAGTGTTTTCTCTTATAGTTTATTTTCTTTCTAGCTTGGTAAGTTTCTTCTTTGCTGGCATACTAGCCAGTAACTGCATTTTATTAAAACTGCCAGAATTACCAGCCATTATCTCTCAGTTTCCTTTTTCATACATAGAGAGCTAAAATTAAGCTTTTGATCAGTGTGCAGCCATCTTGGAAGTCCCAGATTTATTAATGGTTTGTCCTGACTATGGCCCAGGTGATCTGTGATTAATTAGTGCTTTATCTTGCCTATGGCCTAGGTGTTCTGAGATTTAATGATTTGTCCTGTCTATGACTTAGGTGATCTAAGCTTTATTAGTGGTTTGTCCTGGTGATTGCCTAGGTGATCTGAGATTGATTAGTAGTCTATCCTAACAATGGCATATGTGATCTGAGTTCAATTAGTGTTTTTTTTTTCTCCTGACTCAGATGATCTGAGATTGATTAGTGAGTTGTCCTATGGCCCAGGTGATTTGAGATTGATTAGTGGTTTATCCTGTCTATAGCCTAGGTGATCTAAGATTTATTAGTGGTTTGTCCTGGCTATGGCCTATGTGATCTGAGATTGATTAGTGGTTTGGGTCTTGGATGATGTTGGCAGTGGAGGACAGGCATGCCCATTTGTTGGGGACAGGGCAGAGCAGCACATGTACAGTCACAGTGCCTTGCAGGATGGGAGGCATTGCAAGGGGCAACCTGGACCAGGTGTACAACTGACCAATCCACCACCATTTGGTATCCCTTATTAATGAGTTTTTGGGAAAATTTACTTATGAGAGAGGGCATTATGGTGATGTGGATAATCTGTCCCCCTGTCCAAAGATTTGCTCAGGGATTAAAAAAAAACTGTCATTGCCCAGATGCCTGTAAATGCACAGAATTCTCATGTCTATCTGAATGACTGCCCCCCTGGACAACTCTTACCTGAAGAAATTTGAGGATCCCACATCACTGGGGAATAAATGGGCTCAACTCCAATGGGGTGATGATTAATGCTCAGCAGGGAGAGGGGTAAAAAGCACCTAAAAAAAGAAAAATAGTAGGTGCATTTGAGGGGGAAAAAAGAATGGGACCACTTCAATCTCCTACTTTCAGAAGATACTAGGCAAAACTGCAGTGCAGTCAGACTGATACTCCACGTATATAAATGAAAGGGCACCAAAGGTATTTTATTTCGGCATTAAGCTACTTCTGCATGAAAACCTAATATCTGTAATTTAACAAAATTATGGGAATAGCAATGGCACTCGATTCACTGATATGCACAAGATCAATAATCAAATATTAACATACTGCATTAAGAATAAACATTATTTTTGGTATGAGGTAGAGACCACAATACTTCTAATGAAGGAGGTTTTGTCATGATCCACCAAATATAATTATTCTAAATTCAAGATTGCTGTATGGTGAAAAAAGTAAAATCCCATACTTCATCAATCCTTATCAAAAATACTGCCTTTAGCATAAGTGGTAGCATTTCTAACCTTGCAGGTGTCACTTTACTGAATATTCATTAATTAGTCTTTTGATGGCTAAAAATATTACTTGGTTACTTCCTTTATTTCCCAAACAAAATCCTCACTTTAGCTGTGACACTTTATTATGTTGGGTCACCTACATATGCAATGAGTTTAGAGTAAAGGATTACTGATTTTCATACCACTATTTGGGGCTATTTTGTACACATCACTGAAGCACAGATGTTCACTAAATTAGAAATTACATGTCATCTAACTTGCAGTACTAGGCTATCTGCCCGAAGGCACTTATAAGCCTAGCCAGAATGTGTTGGCTTTTGCAGCCACCTTAGATTAGTTCCCTGTGCCTCTGTCCAGTACAGCCACTGAAGTGATCCTCGGGGTAAACTTTCTGTTTCCCATCCACTCGTCAAGGTTTCTCTTGAGGAGCTCTACCTAATGTAGATTGGAATCTTGTTCCAAAGCATAGGAAGTCTCTGGGACAGGAATCTATCCTTCCAATACATCCTATTTATTGTTGTAGTGAGGTTTAGATCCCTAGAGCATGTGGCTCGAGGGGATAAGGTTTTCTTTAGGTGGAGCATGTCCATCAATTCTGGGTTGGACGTGGCCTTGTATGTCAGGTAGAGATCACTGCCGAGTAGGCTGTATGCAACCGAGTACAGCTGGAGTTTCTTCAGTCGAGCTGCATAGGGCATCTGTTTGAGACCAGTGATCCTCTTGGTGAGGTACTTCTGTGGTCTTTCCAGCTGTTGCAGGTATCTTGTATGGTACATCCCAGATGGGGCATTGTACTCTATGATGGGTCTGATGAGTGATGAGTAGAGGGGTACAATGACCTCTTTTTGTTTCCATTCTTGTGCGTGTAAAGAATTTAGCAGGGTAAACCTAAGAAAAAAGCCAAAATATCTATCTGTAAACTGGTTAGAGGTGCTATATTCCTAAGACTATTCCTGAAGGGCAACTATACTTCAAGATTTATGATCATCAGAGAAATCCAAAATAATTCTACAGTAATGCACTAGCAAGCAACTGACATCTATAGATTTGCACTACTTTTGCTATGTTGCAACTTTCTCATTGTATTCCTAAACTGTTAACTTAGTCTTCCATTATATTTTAAGAAATTCAGACAGTTATGGAATTCATGTGGGAACTGGTAATGATTGGAAGACTCAGTAGCCTAGAACAGCCAATGATTCCTAAGACATACATTCAAGATTGTTTTAAAAGAGCCCTGGTGATGTGAATGTGACAAAATCTTCACCTCGTAATCATTCCTCCAACTCAAGCATTCACAGTGTGGTTCTATGGTTCTAGTGACGCTTTTCTTTTTACTCTCTGATATGCTATTCTTTGGAATGAACTAATCCACAAAACACGAACCAAATAAACTGTTAAAGTGACGAACCCGGTCACAATAAGAGCAACGCCTCTTACAAAATCAACTTTGCAATTTATTATAGCAAAAAATAAAGACGTTGCTCTTATTGTGACCGGGTTCGTCACTTTAACAACTATTCTTTGGAATGATCACTGATGTATATTAAGCAGTTAGTTTGTCATTGATAAAGCATTTCATGTATTACACTGTTTTGTGTACAGTTAGACTCATAAGATCTTTTGACATAACATTGTATAAGACACACATTAAATGTGACTGTAATTCACTAAGTAACTAACTTGGAGTTTTTTTTTCCCTCTGCTTTCAGTAAAACTGGGGTCTGGCCAGTTGGGCAACCCATCTCAAAATAAACAAACATACAAACACAACAGACAAAAAGAGAAACAAGCTCACAGGAAAATAAACAGGATGAGACCTACATTCTCCACAATAATTAGGTGAAAAGGACCCTTTGCTCCCAGCACAGAAGCAAAAAATACAGTGACTCCCTTAAAGTTCCACATAACATTACTTGTAGTGCTACAAATATGTCTCAATCTCATGCAAATCCTATGAGATTGCAATATTACCAACTAGTTCTATGCTGTGATGTTTCTAGTGCTGTTTTACAGATGAAATTCAGGAGCAATTGGGCGTTACTGATTAAAAGAAAAGCAAATTAATATTTCCCTTAGGTCATTTATATTGTTTCTAAAGATATATGGGCTTAATTCCCTTTTTTGCGCTGACTAGGAGTTGGTGTAGAGCTTTTAAGCTATGAGCTGTAGCTCCTGTGTTGCAGGGTTTGATTCTCCCAGCCCTCATTTTCCTGCTGTGTGGCCTTAAGCAAGTCACTTAACAGACAATACTTCTTGGTTGCTTCTGAAAAGGGACTGTGTGTCCATTAGACTTATTTGGTTTACCAATTAGTACTACATTTTCAATTAATTTTTCACTCTGTCACTAGAGAGAATGCAATTATTTGGACACTAACAGGATTTAAATAGTAAACTATGGAGAAACAATGGTTACACATTTTAGCCTACTGCAGTATTGCAGTGATGGTGTCAGTTTATCTAATGCTGCATGTCTCAGTCTTGCCATATTACTGTTATCGTCTTGTGTTTGGGAGTGGTATCTCAATTCTGTTTTGTGGTAGTGCTGCCTTAGTCTTGTGTGAGTTTCTGTTCAGTTTTGCAGTAGATTTGTCCTGGTCTTTTCTCTGTACTGAGTAGCGGTTGCCTCTGTCCTGTGTGTGTCTAGTGGGTGTTAATGTTCAGTCTTGCTGTAGTGCTGTCTTTATTATGTGTGGGTGTCTGTCCTGTGTACAAGAGTCTGTGTAGCTGTCTGTCTTGTGTCTCTGTTTAGTCTTGCTATAATGCTGTCTTTATCATGTGTGGGTGTCTGTCCTGTGTGCAAGAGTCTCTGTCTTGCTGTGTGTCTGTACTGTGTGAGGGAGTCTGTGTGGGTGTCTCTGTTCAGCCTTGCTGCATTGCTGTCTTTGTCTTGTTTGTGCTGTGTGTAGGAGTCAGTGTGGGTGTCTTTGTGTGGGAGTAAGTGTGGGTTTCTTTGTGTGGGAGTCAGTGTGGGTGTCTTTGTGTGGGAGTCAGTGTGGGTGTCTGGGAGCCAGTGTGGGTGTCTTTGTCTTTGTGTACCTTTGTGGGACTGGCTACCTTGATGGGGTACAGAGTCTTGTCGTTATGTAACAACATTGTTACCAAATGCTAGTCATAGCCCTCAATCTCATAGTACAAAAAATCTGGACAAAGCCACAAATAATGGGGTTATAGCTCCAAAGATCAGGACAAATTTTAAATATTGCTCTTATAAACTTAAAAAGTTGCTACAATAAAAGGTGTTGCCATGCATGTTTTGAAGGATATGAAGTTAAACCCAAATGTCTGTCATTTAGTGAATTTAATCATCAATGATTTGCCACAAAAATCCTGAAAACTGTAAATTTTGAGTAACAGACCAAAACTGAGTCACAACTGGACATTCTGTGAAAATCTAGGCAGTTGGGAAGTATGCAGTCAGTGTCTACACCTCTGAGTGACTACCTTGCTGTGGTACAGGAGTTTGTCATAATGTAACAGTGTTACTAAATGCCATTTAGTATGTGTATCTGTGAGTAGCTACCTTGGTATGGTACAGGGGTTTGTCGTAATGTAACATTGGTACTAAATGCTAGTGTGTATCTTGGCACATCAATTCTTAATGATCTGACTGTAGTGACACTATAGACGTTGTTAAATGGTGCTGGTTGAGCTTGACAGGGAAGGGTGTGCGACAGCAACGTGGTCACGCTTTATATTCTCCTGAGTAGGGGCACCAACTTGAAACTTGCTTGGCACCCCCAAAATGCTAGCACCGGTCCTGGGTAAAATGCCTCTGATGTCTTCTCTCTTAGCCTCTTTGTTAGCCAACCAGTATTCCTTCTTTGACTGGCCCTTCTTTTCTATCTTCCACTTTTTCCTGCACTCCTTCTTTCTTTTCATGGCTTCCTGGATTTCTGCATTCCACCACCAGCTTTCCTTATATACCTTATGTACCTTACTTGGCTTGGTCGCATATCCATTTTGTAATTCTCGCACATGCTGTTTTGAGGTGCTGGCATTCTTCATCAGCTACTCCTTTTTCCTCTTCTTCCTGAGGAGCTAGAACCCTGAGTAATTTCTTGAACCTTTGTATTTTCTCTCTTGTCAACTTCCAGGTCTTTAGCATTCTCTGATCACTACTTGCAGCTGATTATAACAACCAGAGATTTTTGTTGTGGGCTGTCTGTTTCACTGGGGATGACCTTGCAATCACCTTCTCCTCCTTTACTTTTCCTTACCAGTAGAACATTTACTTGAGTTGCCAGAGAAGGCCTCTACTTTATTATTCCTGTTGCCACACCCATGTGGACCCAGGCAATCCTCATATCCTGTTCTCTCATTCCCGATATGTGCATTTAGGTCACCTATCATAAACACCAATTCATGTTGTCTTGCTTTATTTAGCAGGTCCAACAACTGCTGTCTGGATGCAGCCTTTTCCTCACAATCATAAATCATTCTTGTGAGGAATAGGCTGAGATAATGAATAATGCCCTATCCTTACAGTACAATCTGCTTACCATGAGTCTGTCACTAATTCTGATGACATCATTCACTGTTTTCTGAAGTCTCTCCCTCATCATAACTACCACAAACCATTCCTTGTTTGTCCTCCTCCTAAGTAATAGAGTCTGGATCCCAAGCCAAGAGGCTTAGGTGCACTACCCTTCTCTCTTTTCTCCTGGATACATAGGATATCTACCCTCCTCTTTACCATCATGTCATCTACTTCATTGAGTGCAGGAATTCTTAGTTTATGTTTTTTAGTTTGTTTGGCAGTTTGATTGGTTTTACATCTGGATTGATCAAGAGAGCTATCCCAGGTAAGTAAATGGACACCTATTAGCCAGCTTTATGGTGGGGGTACACACTGGCCAACAGAAGCACCTATGCCAATTCATTAGAATGGGTCCATGGCATAGGTTGGAGTAAGCCAAGTTAAATACTGATGCCTATATTTGGAGACATTAGTCAACATGACCAAATCACCTAGAGCCAATTTTTACACCATTAAGTGGCTAGCACTGGCACGGTGCACACTCTGTGATTTGTGTTTTTCTATCTAGAAGATATTGCACACCACAGTTCCTCTGATAGCTGCCACCTACTATCTGTGCTGCTGATCACAGCTCCATTCTTGGATGACTTTGAAGTGGAAGCACTCAGTGCTTTTGGAAGGTGAGAACACGCAAACTCCATACAGGCATTGACCATTAGTCAGAATCAAACAATTCTACATTGTGCATGGGAGGCAAAGACCTTACCCATTATGGCAACTTGTCTCACTGACACAAGCTTTAGAGATATTCAATTTGAATTAAAACAGCATATTAAAGTTAGAGGTATAATGTGGAAAAAAGCAGAAACCAAAATATCTTTTTTTTCTGGGAAAATTGAGTAACTAATGTCTATCATTACTGTTTTTCTTCTGGGTTGCAGGCACAATCATAGGTGACAAAAGGTATTATGGAGGAACACATGGCTGGGATACTATAGTCAGCCAGTCACCAGATTTAAAAGAAATCTAACAAAAGGCTTAGAGTCTGAATTAATGTCCAGGCATTGACAAGATCTACAATTACAAGAAAGCTTTATTCTTTCTATAATGGACTCAGATGCCTAAATCTCATGGAAAGGAAAGTGAAAGAAGTGATAGAAGTTTTGGTGAAATTAGTATCGGTACAAATGCAGAAAACAGGACAGGAGTACAAATGAGAAAGAGCGAAAGAACAACAGTGATCATGCAAAAAGCGACTCATCGTCCCTTGGTACTGCTGGGAAATACCATGAGGACACAGGCTTGCAATTGTAGAATAGTCAGAGGTTTGCTAAGAAGCATAGTTAGGAATACTAAATAACGGTGACAGGAACTGAAGACAATAAAAACCCGTGAGATGCATTAAGGGATTCATATAGAAATGAAGGAAGGAAGGAAGAGGTATGTACCAAAAAGAATTCAAAAGATGCAGAAAAACAATTTGACCCAAGACAGACGTAATGGGTAATAAGCAGAAATGAGGATATGTAGGCGGAGAGGAAATGTAGGTTTGGGGGTAAAAAAGGACTACTAGTAGGTAAGAAAAATTAGCAAAGGTAATTCAGCTAGCCAGGGTCACCCTGCAAAGCAAAATAGATACCCTGGAGAGACTCAAAAAAATCTTTCTAATGTTAAAATATTAAAGAAATTAACACTTAATTGCTGAAAAACAGGAGAGTAATTTCAAGAATGCAAGAAATCAGCACATATGCTATCTTAATTCTTTACCTAAGCTTTTACAGAGTAATTTTGGAAACAAGTTTGCAGCTGATTATAAGCTAAGAGCAATCATAGAAACCTCCAAGATACTAACATCTAAAAGGAAGGTGTAACACAGATGAATGACTGGTGCCAAAGTCACAGCTTGAAGCTCAGGGCCAAGAAATTCATAAAAGTACCTTTTGGGAAGTGGGCCACCCACGGAAACTACCTCATTGATAAAATATCCATAAAAGTAGACATTGTAGTCAGGGGTTGGGGACTTATATAGACAGTAACTTGTCTTTCAACCAACATGTGTCTTAGGGCTGTAAGAAATCTTTCTATGTCACTCAATTTATAAGTAAAAACATGGCATCTAAGTCCAGAGAAGTAATGGTACCATTGTGTTCAGCCATCATCAGACCCATCAATGAGTATAACACCCCCTTTTTATATATTTATAGAGGCACATGTAACAAGTGGCAAAAGGTTCCTCACAAAAAGCATACAGGATGTAAACATGATGACCTATGCAGATCACCTCAAAGCTCTATCTCTATATTCTGTATTCTACAGACTGCTGAGAGATGATTTATGCATAGCATACAAGACATCCTTGGATCCTGCTCTGATGGACCTTTTGCAGCTCTGTAAAGCAAACAGTGCCAGAACTTTTAGATCTATGAATTTAAATTTTGCTTGTGAACTTAAACAGGACATGTTGGAAGGACAGGTATGTATCTCGGAGAAATGCCATTCTCTGGAATAGGCTGCCCATCCATGTGAAGCAGAGCTCTTCCCTAACCCTATTCAAGAAAAACCTGGACTAATGGATGGGAAATCAAAAATTCACCCCTGGCTGTCCCCCTGATAGAGGTTCTGGTACGAACGACACATTCTAAAAGACTCCTTAAATTTACAGACACAACTCCCCAACAGATTCCTTACTCTCCAGGAAAAAAAATACAAAGATATGCTATAAGATCTTCTTTCCAGAGGATTCTGGGCCCATACTAGTGAAAGGACATGTTCTGTTTTGCAGGTGGTAGTGACTGTGGATGTTGGGGTGGACATGAATGGAAGCTTATGGTGTAGCCAAGGATTAAATGAGTATCGAGGGCAAACACTGAAACCAAAGTTAAACTCTGGCAAACATTCTTAACAGTAAAAGGGGAATGTTTTGTGGTGATATAAAACAGACTGGAGACACTAGACTAAAGACTTAATCAACATTGTTTTCTTTATTCCTCTTCATCATTTGTCTTTTGCACCATCTGTCTGGTGATTTACTATCCTTAACTAGAAAAGAAAACCTTTTCTTTTTTCTGTGTGTTCAGATTAAAATCTTAAAAATATGACAAGTGATTTATGGTGGCTATTACATGAAAACATGTGTTCAATGTGTAAAGACCTGTAAAAGAACTTTTAATTGTAATTCTCTTATTGGTTGTTTTATTTATGTCGTTGCAGATTTTTAACATAACACAATACGCGGTTGATTCTTATTTGTGGGATTATTACTTCATTACCATCATACTGAGAAAAACAAATGAAGGAAATGGGGGGCATACTGGCTTACTGTGGGATTATGGGATACATTAGTGCATTTAATTAATACTAATAACTAATAATTAATTACTAATAACTTCTAATTATCTACTTGCATAGTTTGCAGCTTGCAGCATTAACTTGTTATTACATATAAATATCTATATAGACATTCTTTATATTTCTTATTACATGCTACCCTAAAATTGCTATGCTACTATAGGATAAATGGGATGACTCACTGCTAAATACTGTACCCGGAGCTGCTATATTTGTTAGTGTGCTTTTCACTTTCTCTTTTCTTATTGTGTGCCACTTTAAAATTGCTTGTTGTTCAATCTCTTTCTTATCTGCTAATTTATAGTAATATTTGTCTATATAAGATTTGTATTCCTTACCTTAAAATAGTACTGTACCTAAATTTGTTACAGTTTTACTTATCTGTACTTGAAGTTGCTAATATTTGCTTATGTGGAGCTTTTCTCCCCGGGCCTCTACTGAAAATGGACATATATCCAGTTAGACTAGCCCAGTCAACAAATGTAAAATAAATAAATAAATAAAATAAAATAAAATAATTTTCATTTGCAGCAGTACTATAGTTTGTAGCAGTATGAGCTTATTTCTGTCCACTCCACAGTTTACTCCCTTATTTTTTCTGTGGAGTGAAGGACATCGGGACTGAGTGGTTTACTGTGGCTTAACTGTAACACAGAGCATATTTGTCATCTTAGGTAGTATTAGATGTTCTAATCTTAATCTGTTCTGTAATAATAATGATTGCAAAATATCCAAGTGTCTTAATTGCAACATTCTTTAAAGTGCTGATAACATTTATTCATATCACTATTCAGGTTCATTGTGTCTATGTCTTTACTTTCGCAATCTACTAAGAATTTATTTGGTTAAGAAAAAAGAACAGAATTTCCTTTATAACAAGAGAAAATGGGCAGAAAGGAAGGTATAGTTTAATTATTATGATTTTGTGGCGTAACAGACTGCATATTTATCACATGAAGTAGCACTGTTTCTTATTAACTAACATCTGAATAAAAGACCAAGCCAGGAACAGGAAAGATCTTTTGCCTTGTAGCAATATTACTTGACATTATCTTATTTTCTATGCCTGAAATACTGAAATATACCAGAAGTGCTACAAACTGTATCTGTAGCTGTCTGTTATTATTTGTATTTTTCCAATGTCATTTTAAATAGTTAATGAAAATGTTTTCATTGGTGGCATTGTCTCTTGCAAGTCTGGCATACTAAATTTCTTCTGTGTGCCCTTTTATACTGCTATATTTGGGTTGAATGTGGGTGGCACAGTGATGCAGCAGACAGTGTTGTCGCCTTACAGCAAGGGGTTCCCTGGTTCAATTTTTGGCTGGAGTGCCTTCTGTGCAGAGTCAGCATGTCCTCCCTGTGTTTGATGGGTTTCCTCCCAAATTCCAAAGACATGCAATAGGTGGATTGAACACACTAAATTGGCCATAGGTGTGAGAGTGTGTGTTGTGGAACAACTACCAGGACGGGGGGTAGCTACCCGGTGGGGGCTCTAGATTATTATCACCGTTGAAGTGACACCACGACCCCATGTGCAAGCATGAGGAAAAAGGTGTTGTGTATGGATGGATATGGATTGAATTACATGAATGGTCAATGACACAACTACTAATTGTAATGTGACCACATTGGCATGCATAACATTATGAATATATCTAATGGTATGTATTTACCCACATGTCCCCCTAGGCTTTTGCAGTAAATATGATGTTTCATGCCATTCCAGTCTTTCCCATGCCATTCTAGTCTTTCTGGAGGCCTCCAGATTTCTCAGAACATGCAATACTTTTTTTTATCTATCTATCTATCTATCTATCTATCTATCTATCTATCTATCTATCTATCTATCTATCCATTTATCTAGCCATCTCTCTGTATATTGCTGTTTCTATCTGTCTGTTCTTATTTACTGCTTACTTAATGTTACCATTGTCTCTCTAAAATTACCACTAGTTTCAATATTAGGTAGAGAGAATTTTAATTACATTGAAAATAGCTTCACATCCCAAACTACTGCAGAAAAAAAACACATTTCAAAAATAAGAAAAAAAAGTTTGTGCTGAAAGGAAGAACAATGCTGGACAGTAAGCACTTGACATCATAAATAGTTAGTAAAACGATCACACTGGGCATGTCTGACATCTTCTGCTCTGCATTAATTCTGTATTAAACCGTTTTTAATTATGCTAAGCCCATTTCATGCATGGACCTTGCTATTAGGATTGGATGAGATTCTGCTATAAGGCCATAGGACATACATTACATAAATTACTGCCAAGACTGTATTACTGCTGACTATAGTGGTGAACTGGAGGAGGACAGTTGTGTCACTGCTACATCTAACAGTATAATACCTCCATGAGGACAAATGCTGACTTCATTTGTATGTGTAAATAATGAATCTCAGTAGATCTGGTGTAATGAAACTCTCTTCTTTGTACTGTTGTTTCATAAGACTGAACATTAAATCAGGAGTAATAACAGTGAATGAGAACTTTGGTTATGATCCTGACCCTGAAAATAAGAGTCAGGACCTCTTGGGTTTCTTGAATTCTGGACAAGTATGAAGAAATGTACATTACTCATATTCTGTGTCACAGGTCACAAAATCAATGTTTTAAACATTTTCTCATTTGTGAGCCCATTTCTGTCTTCCTGTACAAAGGTATATGTACTACTTCAGTAGCACATTCATATTACTTCTGGGGAAAGCATTAGCCTGGAAGGAGCTGTGGACAAGAAAACAAATCAAGTGACTGCAGATAAAGAAATCGGACATATGTGTGCTTTGTTATATTACTGACTTTTGAACTACATGACTAATCTAAAACTGGGTCAGTCAAGAGCATGACTTTAAATAACTTTATTATCAAGGTACATGGCACTCACTGTGAATGTAGCAACTAAAGGTTATAACTTGCTTTCTGTTTTCTTTGTAAGTACTTTTATTCTACTTTTGCTAGTTTGGAACCTTAAAGGAGACTCCATTTATTTTCTCAACATTCTTCCCATGAATCTGTTTCACAATCTTCTTCTTTCGGCTTTTTCCCAGTTAGGGTTCGCCACGGCGGATCACCTGTCCGCTCATGATTGGCAGTGGAGTTTTACAGTGTCGAGTTAATCTGTTTCACAATAACACATCAAATACTATCCTGATAAACTTTTTCTTATGTTGTTAATAATGAGCAGTTCTCACTGAAATGCTCCTAAGTCTTGTAAATTTTCAGAAGATATTTTATTTAACTAGTTTGTTTAGAGAACGCATTTTTTTTTTTTTGCTAAGAGCTGATTGACTAAATGAAAGTATGTTATTCTAGTTTAGAGAATGGGCAAACTATACATCAACAGCCTGATTGGAGAACAAACATTCTCCAGCAGGGTATTAATGTACAAGTAATGCCTGCTGACAAATGAGCCTGCCTCTCCACGGCAGCATATCAAGCTGCCGTGGAGCTCAGACTGCAAAAGAAATTAATGGCGCCATTGTTTTACACTTGCTAAGCAGCGGTTCTGCTGTTTAGCGAGTGTAAAATGTAAAACAAAAAAAAGAGAGACTGTGTGTGTGTGTGTGTGTGTGTGTGTGTGTGTGTGTGTGTGTGTGTGTGTGTGTGTGTTCCTGTGTTTGTGTGTGAGAGAGAGAGAGAGAGAGATCGAGAGAGTGAGAGAGAAAGTGATATTGATCTTGTGTGACCGAATGCATGTATGAAAGTAGATGAGACTTTGCGCGTGTGAGAGATCGAGAGATATCGATATTCAGTGAGAGCGATCTTGTGCGTGAGTGAGTGTGTGTATGAAAGCAGAGAAGACTGTGTGTGTGAGAGACTGAGAGTGAGAGCAATCGTGTGAGTGAATGTGTGTATGAAAGCAGAGGAGACTGTGTGTGTATATATGATTGTACGTGTGTAAAAGCAGAAGAGACTGTGTATGTGTGTATAGGAGATAGAATGGGCTGTATGTAAAACTGTTGTGTTTTACTTGGCTATTATTTTTTTAAGCACTATATTATTTTTATATACAGTATGTTTTATGTAAAACGCATCCTCCAACACCATTAACTTATACTACAGCAAGTTTGAAACATTAGACGGAGGAACTATTTTACATTAAAAATATATATATATAAAAAAAATAATATAGTGCTTAAAAAATAAATAAGTAAAACACAGCAGTTTTACAGAGAGTCCATTCTCTACGCACAATAATGCCCTTCCAGGGGTGTAGAGGCCCTCTACCTGTGGCGTCAGGCCTCATAACACTCTTGGGCGGGCATTAATTACACATTAACACACAGCATGTCAGGCATTATTGCTAGCATAGATGCCAAGTAAATAACAGGTGCCTGTGAGCTTTGTTCAGCAGCCAGCTGATATCACTGTGCCCAGCCTTTCAATCAAGGAAATAGCTCATGCTGAACTGGCCATCCTTCACAAACACAACTGCGACCTCTACAAAGGAAACAAAGCAATCGGTCGAGTCATACACTTTTTCATTTATAACATTTTCTCAATTGATATATATAGACCAATAAACAAGCAGCATTCCTTAATTATCACAGCAGCTTTAATAATACAAACAAACCAGAACATCAGTTGAATGCAAGATTTATTATAACTTTTTTTCTTTTTCTTGACAGGCACATCAGGCAGTTTAATAGTTAATCACAAGGGTGTATAACAGGCCTTTGGAGAATGTAGGCAGTGCTGCATTCAATGAAGGAATGATGGCATTCTTTGACAAGTATTGACAGTTTGGTAACTGGAGAGATATAATTAAAAAGAAATAAAAACAAATAAAGGAATAGGGAGGATTCAGTCATCTCTGTTTTGTCATAAAAAATACAACTACATAGACAAATGTTGCCTAAACAGTTTTGGAAATTGAGATGAACTGAGGCATGAATGTATGCTGGTTATCAGAGAGCTGAAATGAAAACGTAGAGAGGACTTGATTTCATATTTTTTTTTATATTTAAAAAACATGCAACCTTTCTTTTTCTGTTTTATCAGCTAGAGATGGGGAAAGTTTTGCAGTATTGTAAACAAACAATAAACAAATAATGTTTCGTTCCATTTTGGCAACCAGATTGCATAGACACATATGGTAGCACTTCTTTTTCAAAGACGAAATGTCCTGATGTCTTCCATTGTTTTCATGATGTCACAAGATTCATAAAACTTCATCTGTTTCCACAAGAAAGGGAGATGGTGCTACATTTCCGGATGTTACCCACACAGGAATTCAAGTCAAGCCCTATTTATCTGACAGTATAAATTAACAGATTCATTTCAGGAAAACAAAGTCCCTAAATCCTAAACCACATATTATGAAATTAAACTAACAGAATCCTGTAAATTTGTAAAATCCTTATACCGAAGTATACACAATTCAAACAATTAAATAACGCGAGTCAAACAGCTTCCTTAAGACAATTAACAAAATTATGACAACTAGCATCTTTGCACCCTGTGCTCTCCATATCCCCTCAATTATTCTACAACTGCACAACCATGGGGAAGTCCACAACTCCATCAGCTTTGCTATTTGGTAATAGCAGGTTAATTTTCTTTTCAAAACAGGCAGTTCCACACTTCAGTAAACTATGAGACTTCTTTTTAGCACAAACTCATCGAGTAGCTTTTTTTCTTTGCCTTGGTTCCTTGTCAACCACCAGACCCTCTCACAGTAAACTCGACCCTTCACTCCTCATCACTGGGGGGAGAGCCAACCAAGACTAGCTGTCATAGAGGCAGCCATCAGCGGTAGTTTGGATTGTTTGTTTAACCCTAATGCCTACACATGCCAGAATACAGTGGACCGTTGTGATGCATGCCACACCTCTATGTGATCAGCTGTCCCTGCCACTTTGTAAACAAGCATGGACACACAATCTCTGATCTCCACTGGAGATTCTGTCACAGATAATGTCCTTAGGAGCCCATGCATTTCCCACCTTGCCTGAAGAGAGGGAAGCAGGTTTAAGCCTTGTCAGTAGAGTAGCTAGGGCAGTGTGAGGGGGGCAACTACCCTAGGTGCAAAGTGGTGGTGCTGGGGTGCCGACAGCTGATCCTGATCTCTCTTTAATTACATTATTGGCTTTTAAAAGCCGGTATTGCATTTGCAGTCTAAACTGAGTTCTGTATCACTCCCATGTGTGGTCTAAACAGCACTTTGCTACATTTTAAAAATCTCTCTTTTTAATTTTTTCTCTTTCTCTCTCTCTTTTTCTTTTTAACTAAAATCTGGGTGCTATAGCACTCCATGCTGGTAGGGTATAAATTGTAGCAACTATTTGCTACATTTGTATTAATCAGTTTACTACAGTTTAAAAGAAGAAACAATTTTTAAAAAATCTGTTGAAGGAGGGTCATGGTTACATGAGGGGGAGTAGTTGTGCATCTGACTCCCTGGTTTGTGTGGCAGTAGAAGGAACATACATTTTTTTTATTTGCTCTTCACTTGAAGAGCTGAAGGGTAGGGTGGTGGTTCATTGTACTGTCAGAGGGTGCTGGTTAAGCCAGCTACACTTCTCTGAACTTTGTCATCCTCCCACCCAGAACAGCTCCTATAGACAACTGAGTCGCTAATAGAATTTTGGTTGTCAAGGTTGGAGTCAGGCTTTATCTCTCAATGCCAATTGAGTTGGCACATCATTAAAAGTTGAAACTCCATGCTCTGAAATTAAACTTGTGTTAAAGACCCTCACTGTCCAGCCTGTTTGTCTTCAAATAGCAAACATTTTACCATCAGCTGGACAAAGGGTTAACTTTTTTATATGGAGTGGTCTAACTTATCAGAGGGCCTCTGTTGTAACTAAAGAAAAACATTGGCAATGAGTGGACCTACACAAGCTACTGGATTTTTTATATAAACTGTTTGGTGTGTGTTTGTGTACTAGCATGACTTATGTCAGGGAGACTATTTTCTTAAGAACAGGGTATTATATTGTTAGCTACAGGCAAGTTATTCTTATGCAAACATTTTTAATAAATTCTTGTTTTTGCTTTCATTGTGACTATTCATCCATAACTAAATATGTATGCATGTATTCTACTTTCTTAGATTATTTAGCAAAGTATTATTTTGTTAATATTAACTTTTTTTTGTTTGTTTTTTAATAAGATGCATATATACAAATCTATTTTTGGTTTCAAGTACATGTGATGCAGTACATCCCCAAACAAGGAATAGCTGCTACAAGCCAGATACCTTTTTCTCTTAGCCATAAGTTTGTATCCCCTTGTTTTTCAGAGTTCTGGATGGTTAAAACAGGGTGGTGATAATGTTTTATCTCAAAAGCCAAAGTAGCATTGATCATTGAGGTGGTAGCCAGCCCAGCTTTACTGGGTAGGTAATGAAGTGTGTGCGTGACTGTTTCATTATGGCTTACAACTGACTATCAACTTACTTAGCTTAGCAGAAGGCAAAAACTAACACTACTGTGGTGCAGCAGTTAGAGTTGTCACCTGACAGCAATAGGTTTTCTGGTTTAATTCTCAGCTGGGGTGCCTTTTGTGCAGAGTCTGTGTTTCCTCCGGGTGCTCCAGTTTTCTCCCACATTCCAAAGACATGCATCTGGAGTATTTCTCCTCAGGCCTCTGCTGAAAATGGGTTCTGTCTCAGATGGACTTTCCCAGTAAACAAACAATAAATAAATATGCTCAATTCCTTCCATGACTAGAAAGACTTTGTTTTGAGATGGAAGAGGTAACGCATTACCATTACTTGGACTTGGTAAGACTTGTGGGTCATACCACTGTGGACAATAACAGTGCCCTTATCACCTCCAAATATACAGGAAATCAGATTACTGCATGTAGTCAGACAGAGCCACCCATAGGCTAATTGGTCCTATTTGGCCCAATAGTGCCTGCTTCCTCAGGAGGCCCCAGACCAGGCTATGACAGAGTCATTATGCCTTACATGACCCAGAGATTTTCCTGAGAGACACTACAGTAATGTACAAGGCACCTTCCTAATGTAACAGTTCTCCCTTAGTAATTACATGTCTCATTAGTGGAGTGGACAACGTGTCCTATAATGCATTGCACTAGTGACTTGTCTAGCTTTATTGGAAACAACTTTATGTCTTTTCTATAGCTCACAGTGTTAGCTGCTCACAATCCCACGGTAGTCAGTTAACTGTTGCTGAGTGCTGAAGAGAGTTTTTAACATAACACCCATTGCATTAACCATCTGGTTTTACATACCACTCCAGTTACTGTCTTGGGAGGTAATAAGAACATGCTTAATTAGATTGCTAGAGAGATGCTGTGCTTTCTTTCATTACTCTTGCTAGCATGGGGTTTATGATTTATTGCTAATGAATGCAGTTATAAGAAATTACTGAAACAGTCTGACAGTGGATGAAAACCATCGCTAGTAAGTATAAAAAAGATACTGTTATGTGAAGTAATTTCTGATCACTAAGACTTGTAACATTATGTTATCAGTTCAACAGTATGGCAGAGAAATGTTTGGTGCAATCACAGATAGAAGCAAAATAAAACAGTGAAATGTGAAGTGTGTGTGTGTCTGTGTGTGTGTGTGCGTGTGTTCGCTTGTGTGTGAGTGTGTGTGTGTGTGTGTGTGTGTGTGTGTGTGTGTGTGTGTGTGTGTGTGTGTGTGTGTGCTCGTGCGTGTATGTATATGTGTGTGCATGTGTTGAGTGGTGGGAGGATGAGCTGGAGAGAAAAATGTTTCACTTGTCTTGAAAGGAGAAAAACATTAACATAAACAGTCTCTCATAAATGCAGTGTATGTTTGCGTGTGTGTGGAGGGGGTGTATCACAGTGTCAGAGTCATATACAAAATAGGAGGCAAGCAGAAATTTAAAGCTAGGAAATGGTCAGTATGCACTGAGGAGGAGTTTTGGAGGGGAAGTAAAATTAAACGAACTATGTCATTTAGCATATTCTCTCTACAGCCATATGGGTTTCCCTGAGGTATTCCAATTTCGTCCCACCTGCCAAAACATGATGCTGAGAGTCTACTGTTATTCATGTCTGCATCAAATCCTTAGTGCTGCCCCTATGACCTGGGATATGGCTCTAAAGGATGTGCATGTATTAGTGCACTTACCCGGTTTAGCAAATAGTCAAGTAAATAAAAATAAAAATAATTGTAAGTGGGCGGTGTGTGAGTAATGCTGCTTCTGAGGAGAGGCCTGAAGTTATTCGTGTCATTATTGCTGTGCTTTCAATGGACATTCACTGGGCTTATGAGGTTTTGTGTGAGCACGTCAACTGTAACTAGGTATGGGAATTAACTGGGTAAGGATTGCTAACATTTACAGCAAGTGCAGAGGAACATTCAAAGCCCATGGACCAGAAATGTAGACAGAGCAGGGCAAAAGGGAAGGCTGCCCTATAATGGGGATGGATGTAACCAGTGCTGAACTGGGATGCTGGTATTTAAATCACTACCACAGTTGGGCTCTGATGTCATACTGTTGTTTAGTCATTCAAGTCATTTAAACACTGATACCGATACATGGGTAGTTAAATGGGTTGACTGAGTTTTTTTACCCTGTAGGTGAGACTTTTTTTTTTCTCTTCATGTTTAGTTTGAGAGGGGGAATAGTCCACATCATGGGTACCACTCAAGAGTACCAATTAATCTAGTTACTCCTCTGCCCTGAAGGAATAATATGGTTTGAGAATGTATGATGACTAGACATTTTTCATGTTCTTTTTGGTCACATAGTTCTCCCATAGCCCCATGGAGTAATCTATCCATTAATGTCTGACATCTGAAGGCATTGGGCAAAGTCTGCTTGGTGTTGTCTACAGCACATCCCAAAGACACTGGAGTACTTTACTTACAAATATATTGTTTTTTTATTGATTTTATTTATTTAATTACATTTTGGTAACCAAGAAAAAGCACTGATCCACCTAGACAATTTTCAGGCTTGGCATGGCAGAAATACAGCCAAGAAAACTGAATCTCTACATTGGTTGGGAGGGCACAGTATCTCAAAGCTATTTGTGTAGTCAAACAGCACTGCAATTAGCATTAACCCCCTAAACAAGACACGTTTCATTTTTTGCTATACCATTTGGATTGTACTAGTTAACTAAGCCCTGCTGAATGAAAACAATTTCAAAACCTTCCACAGATTGCCTGAAAAGATCCTGGGAAGAACAGGAGACTTGCTCTTGCATGCATGAATCCATAGCCAGCCATGGCAGGACATATACAACAGCTTTAAGAGGTGCTGGGCAAAAAGGATTGTCAGGGTTGAAAAATATGAACTGGAGAAGCATTACATGCCTTACACTTGGCATAGATTAGCATACCAGCATTACGTCAGAGCCTGTCCTGTAGAGACTATTCAGGCATGGTCTTCTCTGATAAACAAATGTCAGGAGAGAAAATTTAAAGTCTGTCCTCCATTACCACTCAGTGGCTACTCCAATCACAGACCTAAAATGGAAGCGCTAGCCAGACAATATAGTCTGAAGGGGCAATGCAGTGTTTTCCACAAGTATGGTAAGATATCACTTGTTTATTCATTTTATGGCAAAACAAATGCATTGTCTGAGACAGTTATATGCTGTGTTAAAATGTTTTTCCCTGTCCCAACTTTCTGCAATCATGGATTTGGTATCTTTAAGTTCTGGAGGTGTGAGACACTTGCCCCCACATGAAAAAAAAAACTCAAGTTGAATTGCTGTTCTACACTGAATGAAAATGGTTGAGTTTATGCTGTTCAGATCGAGCTGTTGCAATTCAAGTAATTATGTTGGTATAGAATGGCAGAAGTGCCTGAATGACAGCTTGTGATCAACATTTCTGTTTATGCCTTAAGTAAGCTCAATGCATTTGCAAGTCTTGGTTACAGTCCAACATTTATTGAAAAGTTTGTTATTTTAAAGCATGGTATGAGGATTATACTCAGCCAGATGTGTCCATAACTTCTACAAGTAAAAAAGCTCAGGAGAAAGACTTTTGGCATGGAAATAAGTGTTTGCGCTTTGGAGAAGGAATGCTTTGAGCTAATGTAGGACCATCAAAAGCTACAAGTTGTCCTGTGGTATTAAAATTACTGTGGTCACTGACTAGAATCACCTTAATTTGTGACACAAACTGGTAGCCAAATTAGCAAGCTGTTTGGTAGAGCTTAGGACTATATTCCTGTAGTATGACAAGCCAACACAGAAGAGGGGTACTGCATGCCAGGATAGATGGATTCTTGGGGAAAGATATTAGCATTAGGCTTTATCTGCTGGTCAGTCAGAAGCTGATCACAAATGGTCTGACTTGCTTCTTGAAGAAGGGTATAGTTGAAGAGATGAGAAATATAAGGTCAATGTAATAACTATACCAACTATACCAACTATCATTGAGTTGAAATAGGCATCTCATAGATCATGCCTGTCTATTTGTTTTCCCTTTCAAAATGTTCTGTTTCCTTTGACACATTATGGACTAATTTTGGAAAGGAAAATTTACTATTTTTTGAGCTTAGGGAGGGGAAGAGGCTAACAGCATAAATGGGGTCTATATTATACCCTAGAAAACTGAATTCGCTGAACTGCATCTACATTGGAAGTGCAGTTCATCAAACTGATAATGGTGAAATTGCGGTACAGTGAGGATCAGAAAATTTGCCTTTTCCTCTCGGTAGTGTGATCTCAGAGTTGGTATATATAAATAGCGAGGGGTGTGAGGCACAGCCCCCCACAAGAGCGAATTTGCTGAACTGCATTTCCGATGTAGATGCAGTTCAACAAATTTAGCTTTTGATAAGATAATTTAGACCCCATAAATGTACAACAATATTCTTAAAAAAAAGATCTTAGAGAAAGGTAGCAGTTTTCTTACCCCAAGACATAATTTCTTGAAGTTGCACACCCTTAGAGTTATCAAGAGAAGAAAAGCATTGTTGGTTTGTAGTAACTGCTGTGTAGTACAAATGTTTGTGTAAAAACAATTTGTGGAAAGCTCCTTTACCTGTCATCAGCATTTTTCACTCTAGGAATATTTAACTAAAACAAAAAATTTAACTTTTAATGGTAGGTTAAACCAGACTAGTAACAATGTTTTTACCTCAAAAGTCTGGTATTTCTGAGTGCTCAACTGTCAGACAGATTGACATAAAAGGTACCAAAAGATGCCAGTAAGTGTCTATTTCCTTCATCAGGAGATACATCTGATGGAAGTTAGGTGAGACAGTTCCAGGGCAGCTGTTAGAAGCCAAGCTACTGATTAAAGTGGACTAGCAGGCAGCAGGATGTGGCTCAGATGGATATCAGATCAAAAAAGACTTCTAGAAGAGAGTGCATCCAGTGCAGGGCTTCTAAACTACAGGGGCCAGTACTCAGAGTGTATCTATAGTCCTCTATACTTCTTCTCTTATTTTAAGTAACAAGGTAGTTAGTAACCTCATTTTGCTGTATATTGGTAATGGTAGTAGCACCACTGTGGACATTTCTCAAGTTCCTATAAGAAGCACATAAACACATTATTTCTATGTTTTATCTACTGTCTAAGTAAATAGGTAAGTGAATTTGCCATAAGGCTTTTCAACCATTTTTTGAATATCAAGCATGAAGTAAGCAACTATGCATTTTTTTCAGAGTCCTCTTTCGTCTCACATCCCAAAGACATGCTGGTAGGTGAAGTAGTGATATTCTAAAAGGTTTACCTATGTCAAAGTAAATAATTATATTATAAGTTATGTATCATCAATTTTCTACATTGTGAACTGAAACTTGAAAGTACTAAAATATGGTCAAAAATCACTTTTTGAAGTAGGTAAAACCATACTGCACTCCTCATGTGGGGAACTGTGCCCCTCTCACACCCCTTTCTTATATACACCAACTCCACGGCTGTAAAACAGTAGAGAAAAGTGAAAACCTTAATGCAGCACACCCTGTTCTACATATTCCAGGTGGGACACATCTTAACAAACCACAATGAAAAAGTACGGCAAAATGCTACTCATTGCAGCTTTGCTTGTTAGTACATAGGATATTCACTGTAAACTGTGCAAAGGTATGTGTGTGTTTGTGTGTGTGTGTGTGTGTGTGTGTGTGTGTGTGTGTGTGTGTGTGTGTGTGTGTGTGTGTGTGTGTGTGTGTGTGTATATATATATATATATATATATATATATATATATATATCTATATATATATATACACACATACATATACATGTGTACGTATACATGTGTGTGTGCATTTGTAGTACATATATAATTACCTATATGTCCTAAGGTGAACTGAGAGGGACAGGTGCTCTCTCTCTCTTTCTCCAGTATTAACTCTGGCCCATACACTCATTGCTGGCCAGGATAGTTTCTAGCTCCCTGTGATCCTGAATAAAATAAAGTGGCATTTGTAAATGAGGGAGATAAGGAAGGAAGGAATATTCAGAGAGTAGGCAAGATTCCCGCTATTCAAACTTGGTGTATAGTCAGGTACTCAGACTAAATTAAGCAAGGGTAATCAAATGAATACTTCATTAAATGGCATCTACTTTATACCCAATTATGCTGAAACAGAATAGTACAGACCATCAAATGATAGATCATTCTACCTTAATTAATAAATAAGTTATATGTGATTCTTTAAATTATTCCACAGTTACTTCTGTAGGTATGTCAAATGTACTTTTTATGATTCACAAAATAATTTTCTTGGGTGGCAAAAGCCAGGGTACCGTTTGGCCAATAGCCTAGTACCTACCTATGAACCTATGAACCTATGAACATTGTATATGGTTACTCTTAAGTGAAACATACATCTTTGTATAAGACAGTAATAGGAAGTATCCCCTATACTATCAAATTTTTGTGCACCTTCAACTGCATAACATCAGTTATCTTCTTTCTGTAGACTTCTTACAGTATGGATCAGCTATATAGTGCAAGACTGCTTCTGCTGTAAATTCAAAAATAAAATAGTTTCCTTGGATAATTCCTATATCGGAGGCACAATGCCACTATCTGAAGTATGTGGTAATGGAGAATGTTGTAGAGCTAGGAGTTCTGTGCAGTTGTGTGTGCATAACTTGTTCCCTAGGTCACACTAATAATATTTAGAATGCAGTGTGCATTGCTGTCCATGGTGTTGCTGGTGATCCAGCTTATACCCTGATGTGAATGGCAGTTTCCATGAGCTCTTGCAGCGTTGGTAGCTACAGAAAGAGCAGTGTAACTAACTGTGGCAGCCCCTTTACATACTTTTCCATCCATTGATGAAGGTTAGCATTGTTCAATTTCTTGATCACAATATTTTCCAGCACACCATGCTTACAGTGTGTCTGTGACATTCTCACTTCTGGTTGACTCCCTACTGAAATGTTAGTACTCAAAATGTTGAGTGCTGAGAAGTCGAAAAAAAAACAGGACTGAAAACGAAGGACTAGAGTGAATTTTTCCCCTTTAAACTTCTTTTTGCACTCCCACATGTATCCAGAATTATATATGCCATCTCCAAGATTGACATACCTTCAAGAAAAGGGAATATGCTGAGAAATGGCATCTCAGACTTAGTATATGTAAGTCTGATCATTCAACCATTCAGTCTTCATATTTCAGGACTCAGTCTAGTGTGTCCAACATTTCAAATGATCACCCTTCCGGTCACTCATGATTCTTTGTCCATTATGAATAGCATTGTCTAGCTTGGGTTGCCTTGCTATAATGTCACCTCCTTCTTCCTTATTTTATACCTGCTTTATGCTACACAAGTAGTAGCCCTTGTGATATCCTTCCTACTGTGATCCAGACTGCACTTATATGTAGGATTAAATGTTTTTGCCATCTTTATCCCAACAAATAAAAAAGTTATAAAAGAATTGTAGAACTAACAGTCATCAATCTACAAAATGTAAGAAGTCATTCTCTCAGCAGTCTTTACTAGCTGGTATTCCTCTTTTATTTGAATTTATTCCTGTAGCTTAAATAATACAGTAATTCCATAAGCTCAATTAGAATTAATCATCTTTGTTGTTAAAAAATGATAAAGCAAGCACAGTTTCATTTATTTAATTAGCATTAATGCTAAGGAGTTTTCTCAGTGGCACAGAGCTGTCACGTAGGTAATTTTATCCAACACTGCAGTTGTAAAATGCAGTAAGGTGGTATAGGAAACCACAGTCAGAGCTGTCATCCAGGTTATATGTAAATCTACTCATTTGTCAGTTAACATTAGCTGCAGACAGAGTGGATGGATTCAGCAATACCTCCAAATCATCGTAGCAGGCTAAACCATATAAAGTATGATGCTTAAAACAAAGTCAACAGTACTAGTGCTTTTGCTCCTTTAACTTCATACTTTATCTCAACATGAGAGATGTGCAATAAAGTAATAGGTTTGGCAGTGCTTTATAGCTGTTTGTGTAGATACTGGTCCCACTTGATAAAGGAAAGCCCTTATGAATGGAACACCTCTGAAACCATGAGAATTAAATATAAATTCTTATTACATAACAACTATCTGGTTAATGGCATAAAATGGTCTAGTAGGTTAGGGCAACTAGTTACGAAGCAGCTTACTTTTTCCAATTAGGTTACTTCTGAACATTATTCATTACTGCATTACCTAGTATGTACTTATGGAACTATCTGTATGCTGCTTGCTAATAATATTCTGACCACTGCTCTAAATGAAATACTGCTTAAAAGGGAAGCTAGGGCACTCTGACTCCTCGATAGCAAAGAAACTGTTTTACTTTAAACTAGCTATTCATACTTTAATTACTTTTTCCCCATCAGGTACCATCCCCTCTAATCAGTGATCCTGCAAGGCCTGTTCTAATGAAGGATGCTACCCAGTGAAAACTCAAGTTGAATACCTGTTCTTAATTTCACCTCATCTAACTTGAGTGCAAGATTATTATTTCTTAATATCTCTCTGTTACACCACAATCTCTGCCCTGCATCTATAGCACTGTTAAGTTGTAGTGGACGAACCCTTATAAGAAATTACAAAATTGGCCAATATCCAACCAATAATCCCTAAAAATTGTATACTGAATGCCTCAATAAGCATGTCTTCCTTATTTTTGTATTACATGAATAAAACAGAAAAGTGCTACTAAAACTGAACTAAAGTACACTTTAGGAAGCAAGAGTAAACTAAAAAGCCTATTCAAACCCTAACAAAATTACTAGAATACTTACCTTTAAGTGTAGGCTCTAAGTTACTTGAATCTGGTTTAGCCCTGCTCCACTCATCCTCGCTGCGCTCAGGCTCACTCTGCATCCCTCCCTGCCCCCAATTTCCACCTGCCCCCAGTAGTGTCAGATTTATACTCTCTAGACCACTCCCCTTCTTGCTAAGCCAATCAGTTTTTTTATACCTCACCTCTTACTTGAGACAAACAGATTTGCTAGCCCCTTCTTACCAGCCCTCACTTCCTTAGTATTTCCTATCCATCTACTAAACCCAGGTGACTCTAGAATTAATTCCTAGCTTTGCCTCTAACTATGTATCCATTCAAAGTAATGTCACTTCTCTCCCTACTAAGCTTTATGATAAGTTTATATCTCCTCTCTGCTTATGAAAATCAACACTACTTAGGATCTCACTATCCAAAATGTCAAACCACCCCATTTGTATCAAATATGGCTGAACAACCCCTAATTTACCCTATACCCAACTCCTTAAACACAGCTTACCATCAGCTTATTAAACCTAGATACACCAGTTCAAAATCTAAACAGTATCAAAAACTTATAAACAGATTTTTTAAACTTATTATGTACTTACCATACAACCTCACAAAGGATGGTGACATCCACCCCAACATTGGCCCTAATGCTATTGATAGCCCCACTTCAGGTGGTGATAAGCCTATCAAAATGCTATCTATCAATAGATCCTCCAACACCCTTCTGATCTGCCATCTAAATATTAGAAGCATAAATAACAAAGTACATAACTTACATGCCCTCCTAGAACTCCATTCCCCCGAAATATTATGCTTAACTGAAACCTGGCTAAAACCAGGAACCCCAGACAATGAAGTTCTACCACCTGGGTATAATATACTCAGACTTGACTGGACCACTAAGAAGGGAGGTGGGATAGCAGTACTCTATAAATCTACACTAAGTGCTAAAATAGATCCCATACAACCACCCCAGGTCAACAAAGCAGAAATACTTTCCACTAAACTCCAGATTTATAAAAACAAAAGCATAAATATTGCTGCATATATATTCCCCCCAGGGAATAATGCCAATACCTTAGAAGATACCCTCTACTGGTTAACAAATAACTACCCACAAGAAACCATAGCACTTGGAGATTTTAATATCGACTGGAACAACTGCTCCTCACAGTCACCTATCACGCATGTGAATCTATATGGATTTTCACAGATCATATCCACCCCCACTAGGATAGGAAAACTTAATCACAAAGAGAGCATACCAGACTGTATTCTAATCAATAGCCATGCCCATATGTATACGTCTGGAACCTTCCCTGATGACCTCAGCGATCACTTTCTCACCTTTATTTGCAAACATAACACCAATACCCAGCACCAGCCCTCATATAGAACAGTAAGAAATAATAAGAACTTTAATCCTATTAGGTTTCAAGATGAACTCAAAACATGTAAATGGTCGGCCCTTAAAAATATGCTCCTTGAAGAGGCTGTTGTCTACTTCAACAATAAATTCCTCACCATCCTCAATTCTCATGCTCTTGCCCGCTCAACTAGGACCAAAACTAAAATTGCACTTTGGCTCTCTACAGAGACCAGATCTAAAATCAAACTCAGAAATCAGGCATGGAATAAATGGCGTGCCACAAAAGCGGTTTTAGATCAAATTAAATTTCGGCAATTAAGGAACGACATGAAAAGATCCACCTTACTAGCCAAAAAAAACTACTACTGCCAACTCCAACAGAGAAACCAAAATAATCCTAAAAAGTTCTGGGCAGGGATAAATAAACTTATGCACCCAGGTCATACCACTACCCCACCTCCTTCAGCCTCTACTGATAAATCACCAGAGGAGGTCGCTAACACCTTCAATAGTTTCTTTACCGAGACTATCCAAACCCTCGCCAGCCAATTGCCCCTAAACTCCTCTAGCACACAGGTAACTATTCCCAAAATTCAGTCATCCTTTAGCTTCCATCCAGTACCTACAGCCTTCATTTGTTCTCTAATCAAAAAGTTAAAACCCACTCTAGCTGCTGAACCCACTACCCTAGCTGCTGAACCCACTACCCTAGCTGCTGAACCCACTACCCTAGCTGCTGAACCCACTACCCTAGCTGCTGAACCCACTACTCTAGCTGCTGAACCCACTACCCTAGCTGCTGAACCCACTACCCTAGCTGCTGAACCCACTACCCTAGCTGCTGAACCCACTACTCTAGCTGCTGAACCCACTACCCTAGCTGCTGAACCCACTACCCTAGCTGCTGAACCCACTACCCTAGCTGCTGAACCCACTACCCGAGCTGCTGATCTACTCCCTGCTGAATACTTGCGAAAAGCTGCAGACGCTATAGCATACCCCATCTCTATTCTAATAAACTGCTCTATATCAGAAGCAAAATTCTCCTCTATCTGGAAAATATCACGGGTCATATCCCGCCATAAAGGTGGAAGCTCTACTGAGTTGTCCAATTTTAGGCCCATAGCTATCTTATCCCCACTTGCTAAAATTATCCAGAAATACATCCAAAAACAACTTCTGTCCCATCTAATTCAGAATAATCTACTGGCCAACTCTCAGGATGGCTTTAGGCCACACCATAGTACCACCACAGCCCTACTCTCCTTCTCTAATACTATCAACCACAACAGGAACAATAGCAAATTATCCTTTGCCTTCTTCTTGGATCTATAAAAGGCTTTTGATATGGTCAACCACCATCTACTTATCAAGACCCTGAAAACAATGTAACTGGGAGAACACTCTCTCCAATGGTTTCAATCATACCTGCATAATAGGCAACAAGCCGTCCTATGGCATAACAAACTATCTAATCTCCAGCCCAACACATTGGGTGTTCCCCAGAGTTCTATTCTGGGACCTCTTCTGTTTACAATATTTATTAATGACCTTCACACTGTTATTCCAAAGGTAAATTGCATCCAATACGCAGATGACTCCACGTTGGTCTGCACTGCTACCTCCCAACTAGAGCTGCAGGCAATCACACAGAGTTCCTTTAACCAAGTAGAAAACTGGTTTGCTGACCGCTGTCTTATTTTAAATCCCAGCAAAACAAAGCTCCTACTCTTCTCCCCCACCCACAGGTCCCCACTGTTATCCTTTTCCATTATGTCCAATAATGGAAGCATAATCTCCCCAGATTTTCATACTAAACTCCTAGGAGTTATTATCGACAGCAATCTTAAATTTGATATGCACATCAATAAAACTGTCAAAACCATTAACAAAAAACTTGGATCCCTATATAGGATAAAGGCTTTGCTAACCCTATCTACCAGAACTGCCATTGCCCTCTCCAATCTACTCTCTACCCTACTCTATGCCTCTCCTGTACTTACCAACTTAAATAAAACTGAATTTAGCAAGCTCTCTAGCTGCTACAATCACATAGCCAGATTTACCACTGGCTTGCCCTATAGTACACACCACTGTATTAACCTAAGTAATCTTGGATGGCTAGAGCTACCCAGACTGTTTCAGTATAACCAACTTATACTGGCTTATAAAGTACTCAAACAACCTGAAAAGACTCCGGCATTAAAAGATATTATCTATCCCCACCTTAATCTTAGAACACTACGCTCTTCTAATAGACTAGTAGTTCAGACTATCAAATCCAATAACTCTGCCGGAGACTCCCTGTTTGCCAATTATGTTGGCAAAATTTGGACCTCTTTACCTGCTGACATTACCCTAGATACATCCTTATCTAGCTTCAAGAAATGTCTCAAGCAGTATTTCAAGTCTCAGTGGTTATGTCCATGCTCCAAGCCTGACTGATTGTTAGGCTTCAATTGTATACTTATACTATTTTTTGGAACCCCTTTGTTTTGTTGTTCTTTAATACGTGTTTCATGTATATCTATCCACAGACTTTGTAAACTGAGTTAATGTGTACTTTGCAAAGATGTTTGTGTAACTTCCTTTGGAGCTTTTCTTCCTGGGCCACTGTTGAAAATGGACATGTATCCATTCGGAAATTCCCAGTCAAAAAATGTAAAATAAAATAAATATAATAAATAAAATAAATTTTTGTGAGTGATAAAGTCAAACTGAAAACCAATGCACTGTGTCAGAGAGGCAGCCATCCAATGATAAAAAAGCCTCTCATAAATGCATGGGTGGTACCAAAATGGTTTTATTCAAAACACACCAGCAATCCATGGACAAAAAATAAACAAGGAATAGTTGTGTTAAAAAATGCTTTTGTTGAAGTTAATATTTTCCTATACCTACCATATGTTAATACATGCAGACTGGTAGACATGAATATTAAACAATGCCCTATGTATCTGACCATGAGTTGTGACTATTACTGTTCTGGCAAGTATCCATGACCACCTGCATTAGCTCTATCCCTTTGTGCTGGTCTATCCATATCAAAAGGTGGGACCAAGCCTGACTACTTGGATTCTTAATATAACTCTTTAACTTACATAAAATGCTGGTGAGTAGATCATTCTTAAAACATCGACCAATGCTCCTTCCAGTCTTTCTGGTCACTATCCTCCAGGGACCACTTTGATCTTTGAGTGGTATACCAGTGAAATTTCTATTACAGTTCCACTGGGAGAAATTTACATACTGGAAGGACAGTCCTGCAGTCTTAACCTAGATCCAGGTTGTCCTATACATATTTTGCTTCAGGTGAACTAAGCCCAAAATCCAAAAGCTTCTATCATCTCTAGATAGCAAATGTGTTCTAGTTGCCCATCTAGCTGATTTATTTACTGCAGCCCACATCACCCTGGAGGATGGACATTCCCACATTATATGAATATAATCTGCTACTATAGCCAAGCATCTCCAACATTTATAGGTTCATAGGTTGGTACTAGGCTATCAGCCCTAGGGCCTATACAAGCCTCGCCATAACAATTCCCTGGCTATTTCTTCCCACAATATTTACTTCCCTGGACCCCTGTCTAGCAGGGTGACTGACGTGATCTCCAGCATAAATTTCCTATCTCCCATCCAGTCGTCAAGGTTTCTTTTGAAGAGGGCCAAGGAGGAGCTCTGCTTGACATGTATGGGCAGTCTATTCCGGAGTCTGGGGAGTCTATACATTTATTTAAATTGCATTAAGGCTGGCACTCCTTTCACTGTGGGAGACATCATTGCTTTTATCCAAGTATTTTTCTCAGTCTGTATACTTAAGGTGTCATTCCATTTAACCACAATCTAGTATGAGCATTGCCCATTAACTTCCCCCATTTAATTATAGAACATACTTATTTTAAACCTCTGTTTATATTTTTCTTTGTTAATCCTTTTATTCCCTTAACACGTGGCATATATTGTTCATTTGTATTGGTTCCTGCAGTTTTTAAACCTGTACTGTATTCCTTGCTTGCAAATAGTGCCTCCACCTCAATGCTTGACCTTGGAGGCTTCCCTTTATTACATTATTGTCTAGGATTGTGTCATTCATCTAGTCCTGTACATATTAAAAACACATACCTTTTATTTTTGCACAGCAATTCCAAAATACTGACCTGGAATCTGTTTATATATTAGGGAACCAGACTTGACTCAAGTACATGCCTTCCTATGTGTAGATGCTTCATTACCAGACTTCTTCCACCCACTTTTCCCACCCCTTGGGTACCAGATTTTGTAATTCTGGGATTTTCCCCATCCTTCCTTTATCATCATACTTTCCAAGAGAACCCACACTCATCTGGGATGTAAATGTGCTCTTACATATTGACTTTTAGTTACTGCTTGATGACATCTCACAAAATCTGGGAGCCCCAGTCCATCATATCTCAAGAGTAGGGTAAGTTTTTGCACTCCATTCTAGGATGTCTCATCCCACAAAAAGTTAGAAATAAATGAATGAAATGAATTTGAATATTTGGATTTGTGAAAATGTTGTAGTGCTGGAGCAAAATTAGGACCTTCAGAAAAATATAAATCTTCCCTGGAATTCATTCATGCCTACACCAAGTGTACACCATTCTGAGTGAAGAGACAAGACAAGCATACCTCACACCTTCTTCTTCCTACATTTCGCCTACCTACTGATTTTGTTACACCCTTGTATATCGATGGAGATTCATAAGTTACCACAAAGTGCAGACTACATGTACACTTAGTGTAATATTTCTGAGTGACTAGAAAGCATAAAAATGTGGAAGGGTTGTTCTTGAATAAAGATTGGGTACACTTTGTGTGGGTATTAATAAATCTGCTCTCCACTTTTGTAACAAAACGGAATCTTTTCTTTCTCCAACCTAGGATTTTACATCTTAAGTCTCCTATTAAAGGTTTTGCATTGGTATCTGTATGGGTAGCCCCATCATATGTCTTTGTTATCCCTAAGGAGAAGCATTTTAATACCAACTTGGTTATGAGACCCATCTTGGGATTCTCTACCTGAGGCACAGACTACACTGTGGGAAGAAAAACATTTGGTGTGGTAAGATTTCTCCAATGACCTGCACTGACAGCACTTTGATCTCTTGCTTTTTACGTGTGTCTAGCAAGATCACAAGTTTTTCCTTTGCAGTGACATGATTTGATGAGTTTCACTGAAAGTCATAAACATTATGTGCTATTACATAGTGCTGGTATATAGTCCAAACACATTTAATAATTCGTAAAAGTGTCCTAACACCATGGGGCATTGTCATACGTTACTGCATACCTATACATATGCAAATGAGCATCTACAGCATGATCCATGATTCATAAATGTGTGACTAGTGGAGTACACTGTGGTGATGCTATCATAATACATGCTTGTACCTCTGCAGATTAGCACCATGTACCAGCAAATAGTGCATCTGAAGTTTGGGTTTCTATTATATAGTTAAATGTGGACCATTGTTGAGTAACAAATGCACAGAAAAAACCCCAACCTATACCACTATTTTCTTAAAAAATGTAGAACCAAAATTGGAGGCACCAGGGATGGCATAACAAGCACAGCAGCTGATAGTGTCAGTCACATTCTATTGGTCTACTCAACAAGCACAGCAACTGATTGTGCCAGTCACATTCTATTGGACTACTCAACAAGCACAGTAGCTAATAGTGCCAGTCACATTCTATTGGTCTACTCAACAAGCACAGCAACTGTTTGTGCCAGTCACATTCTATTGGTCTACTCAACAAACACAGCAACTGATTGTGCCAGTCACATTCTATTGGACTATTCAACAAGCACAGTGACTTATTGTGCCAGTCACATTCTATTGGACTACTCAACAAGCGCAACAACTGACAGTGCCACTCACATTCTATTGGACTACTCAACAAGTACAAAAGCTGATTGTGCCAGTCACATTCTATTGGACTATTCAACAAGCACAGCAATTGATTGTGCCAGTCACATTCTATTGGACTACTCCTGCAGCTACATTATACTGTGATGTCCAGTGAGAACACAGTCAATGTAGAATCTATTCATTTACATACTCTCCAAATGAATACAAATGTAGCCTTAGACATTTAAGAATCACTCTTTGCAGTGCTCATAGAACAGGATGTAACAGTAGTGTGATACCATCCTGTCAGTAGCAGGTGTGCTGTAGGTTCAAGTATATAACTGAATACGAGAAGTTAGTTGGTTTATATTAGTATATGGATTGTCATCACAATGATCAGTTTTATAGTATCATTTAACAATGTGCACCATTAGTTGAATGAGCCAGCTGTGATGCTATTTGGAGTTTTAGTGGCACTTCCCTGGCAGCTGTGATAAGATCTTGGGTCACAGTGGCATTTCCCTGCCAGTTGTGATGTGATCTTGTGTTAGAGTGGCACTTCCCTACCAGTTGTGATGGGATCTTTGGTCACAGTAGCACTTCCTTGGCAGTTGTGATGCGATCTTGGGTCACAGTGGCACTGCCCTGCCAGCTGTTATATGACCTTTGATCACAGTGGTACTTCTATGCCAGCTGTGTTATGATCTTAGGTCACAGTGGCACTAACCTGCCAGCTGTGATATGACCATCTATCACAGTAGCACTTCCCTGCCAGCTGTGGTATGACCTTCAGTCACAGTGGTACTTCCATGCCAGCTGTGGTATGACCTTCAGTCACAGTGATACTTCCATGTCAGCTATGGTCTGACCTTCTGTCACAGTAGTGTTTCCATGCCAGCTGTGATATGACCTTGGGAGACAGTGGTACTTCCATGCCAGCTGTGGTATGATCTTAGGTCACACTGGCACTACCCTGCCAGCTGTGGTATGACCTTTGGTCACAGTGGTATTTCCATGCCAGCAGTCTTATAACCTTTGGTCACAGTGGCACTTCCCTACCAGTTGTGGTATCAGTCATAGTGGTACTTCAATGCCAGCTGTGGTATGATCATGGGTCACACTGGCACTACCCTGCCAGCTGTGGTATGACCTTTGGTCACAGTGGTACTTCCACTGAATCTGCTTAATGTATGTGACACTTGTTTAAGAAGTCATCAAAGCGTTATAGCCTGGGTCTCATCTTTAAGCAGATGGATCATGTCCTATACGCTCTAAATGCTGACTATCTCGCAGAACTGATGTTAAGCTTGACAAATATAATGTAACAAAATCTGCATAATACCTTGCCATAGTTCCTCACTATACTGCCTTCTGGCATAGTGGGATTGACAGGTAGCATCACTGAGAAGTATGCCACTTTCCACACGCAGCAGAGAAGCACAGCATGTTAATGGATTTGTTGAGGGTCATGTCTCCTGCAAATACTGGTAGATGAAAGTCATTCTGAAGTTTCTAAGACAGCAAATGTATGTATAGTTGAGTAAATCTCCATAATCTGTTTATTACTTCTTCCTTCCACCGCTTCTCATGTGCTCAAAGTAGTGACATCATAGTCTGCTACTGCCATTTTAAGCATTCAGTGGCTCTGACAAGAGAACATTTTACTGCATTATGCTGTACCATAGATATTACTGCAATAACCTGAGAGTCACACTGTTCATTACTTGATGGAAATTTCCCCTACAAGGGCATCAGTATCAGTGCAGGAAGCAGCTACTCGCATTTACAGAAGACTGTGGTAGTCGTGCTTTGTGTCCCGCGATCCACAGTCCTTCTCTGTTGTCACTCACTGTCATGAATCACAGTACATGTACAGTAGATTGTATACCATTAATAGCTCATTGCCCATTTATGGGACTGTAGACTATGTCTGTGAATACAGCGGGGTATTGCTGGCCAGCTGTTATATACCATTTTAAGTTACATTTCAATGCTAGACTTGAAGGAGCAGCTTATGTTATCCTTTTGCTCAGACTCTGAACTATAGTTCAAATTCAAAGTGACTTGTTTTAGCTGAAATTTTATTTGATAATTTAATTGCTAGCACAAAGGTAGAAAGACATTGTACTTGGCACATACATTTAGATGTTTTATTAATTCTACAGCTAGAATGAGTGACCCACCTAATCACTTTATTTTCTGAAGGTCCTGAAAGTAAGAGATATAGTTACTACTCCTGTCCTATATGATGTCACAGATAATAAGACAACTACTTAAAAAAAGAAAGATTTCACAAAAAAAGTTAGACTGGTTTATTTAGAATAACAAATTCAGACAGAATTCAGTGAGAACACTACTTACAATCGTGTTTTCTTTGCATGTGACACTGACAGAGCGGAATTAAAGGAGAAGGAAAACATGGACAAAATAATTTGATATTTGGATTGAGTCGTCCTGTAAGAAATTAGTACGTAGTAAATATATGCATAAGATTCATTAACAGTAAGATATCAAAGATGAGTAACCAGTAGGTGCAATTTAAAAACAGCAAACTTTTAGGACTCTAGTGCTTTGCTAAATTTGTATGACCAACTAGGTTTTTTGAGACTTTCCAGGTTGATGATTATATTGTTTATATAATCAAAACAAAATTCATAATCTATCAGCATTGTTGTAGAACAGTACCCCTCCCTGGTTAGTCTGCGCAGAAGTGGGGATGCCTTGTGTGACTGACATGCCAAATAGCAGTGATGTCATATGCAAATGAAGCATGATTGACTGCCATGAAGATTTGACAATGACATCATGCATACATTGGTTGTTGATTTACATATCTGTCAGTCACCCACATAAATATGTGAGTGTTCAATGAATTAAATGCTACAGGTGTTCAATGTAAGCCATAAGGGATCCCTATCAGATGATTGAAGTATCAAAACTTTGAAATTCATATGGTCGGGACCAAATGATCAAAGTTTTGAAACTTTGAAAGTTTTGAATGGAGATTGCGGTATAGCAAGGAATGGGAATTTGACACTTTTTCTCAATGTAGTATGATTGCAGAGTTGGTATATTTAATTTAAAGGGGGTATGGGTGGTGCTCCCCTGCAAAAACATAAAAAAAATATTACTTGGAGTTATAGTGCTGTTTCTTTAGCATTAGGTAATTGTAATGCTCCCTGGAGCTAACATGCCGAATTCCCAATGAATATTCATGTGGCCAGTAAAGACATCAACATGAATATTCATTCATTATTCAAACATGTCACTGGGTGTTGGGTGATGGCTGTTTTAAGGGTGACTTGCTACTGCACACCCAGGGAGGTACTGTTCTACAACATTGCCAATCTATCTCCACCTCAGTATCTGCTTTTGAGGCACTAGCCACATGATTTAAAGACTTGGTTAAGCACTGTGAGGAGTTAACAAAGAAAACTGAAACACAAGGAAGAGACATTAGTGGCATTTTATTATCCTGACACAACCAGAACAGACCTGCTGCTATACTGCATGATGACAAACTGCTGCAGGACACACTGTTAGGCTCAGGGCTGATAACATCAGTTCAAAAGTTCTGCTAGCTGTCATGGTACTAACTGATATTAACCCTCCATCAGACTGGTGTCATATACATCAGCTGACAGCTGGTGTGGATGCATTTTGAGTGAATTCATAATGCTACAGGGTCAGTAGCCATAGGTTCTTAGTTAGCTATTAGACATACAATCAAGGAGACCACTGAGGAGCATATCTCAGTTTCCCTATTGCCGCCGAACACTGTCTCATTAAGAGACTTGTTCAGAGTCACACCAATGGCAAAATGTGCTTGAAGCAATCAATCTTTGGACTATAGAAAATAACTTGTTAGCATTAGTGAGAGAATGACATGTTTTCATTTCACAAACAATGTGGAGAAGCTTATTTTTTCCTCAAAATTAATCTGACACATTACAAAGCCTATAAATTGCTCTAAATGTCTATCTAACTGGCCATTGTTAAGAATTTTAAATATGATATAATGCAAAAGTGGCTGATAGCACTAACAGGGTTTATATTCCTTCCTAATGTTTTCACCAGCAAGTGTTAAAGAAAACAAAATTAACCAGATTGCACATTGCCCACATATACTTACTTATATTCATTACACTGTACTCTGCAATAAGGGTAACCTTTGGTGAGTGTTTTTAAGATTTTCTTTGAAGTATTGTAGGTTGTAAACACTACAGTATCCCTTGGTCTATATCCTGCCCTTGCCTAATAAGGGTCTCAATTGTGATTTTGAGATTTGTAACTGCAAGTCCTTGAATTACAGAAAAAGATCAAAAATACACAAGAAAAGTGAACATTGAACATCACAGTTCTCCTTTAAAGTTATCTTTTGCAAGGAAGCAAGCCCAGCAATCAGCATAACTCAGAGAAAAGGAAATATTGCAAGAAATGTCATTTCCAAATTTAATATATGTACAGCCACATTTTCTATCAGTCAGGCTTGCTGTTCATGGACTAGCGCTGACCAATTTGGTTACCATTTAATACTGTAAATGATCAGAAATCCAGCTATAAGTAACAGAGTATCATTCACATGTTCTTTGACACTGATAGCTATAGGTATGCTAATTTCATTTTTATAAAGACTTGGCTGAGTCTGAGGAAAGGATGAAGGCGAGAGTATATATGGGAGTCTGTATTGTTATTTCTACATTTCCATGAATAAATGTTGACTACCTTAAGATTTTTTTAATGTAGCATGGAGTTCTTTTGGGCTGTCTTAGCTTTCTGTAAATTTGTTTGACCTGGACCTACATGAAACAGACTTTTTGTTCAACTGTATAACACAGAGATCTTTTCAAGAAGAAACAGACCTGCCCACCAGTGAGTATACAGTGAAATCCATATTACAAATTAATGATTGCTTCACCATGTTTTCATAAAAGAAGGCTCTTTTGAAGGATGGTTGTTTAAGCATTCTAGTGATATGACAATTGTTTGCATTGTTCTTGGTCTTTGTAAACAAAATAGAAACATTGTCAGTAATGAGACAAAATGTTAATTTATCCAGATTAGCAAAGCTTGGAATGTTGAATGGTAATTGCTCAAAATTACAGAACATTTTTTTTTCAAAAAGGCTGACATTTAAAATATCAAAAAGCTACTTAAGCAACTAACTGCCATAATTTCTTGTGCATCCCAGCATGAAGATTGTGCGGACAGTGCATGCAGAGTATCCCTCAACCCGGGGCTCATTGGCAATGTGTACCGACCCAACAATGACATCCCAGAAAGGGAAGGAGGTACTCCTAATTGATGAGTATGTTTACAATTGTTTGAAAAAAGTCTACAAAGATAAAAATATTGGGCATGCAGGAGTAAGCTAGTGGACAGGTGTATAGCTGGAGCCATAACATGTTCAAATTCTGCCAGGAAGGAATTGTAGAGATTCACATATCATCATCATTTCAGTGATCTGACAGAAGTGGAAAGGTTTGCAGCTTGTAGTGACCTTAGAAGTAGAGCTAAACTGTACCAAGACACTCCATGTTTTTTAGATGATGTCATTGCAGGCACATCCCTAGAAAGCACAATCTGTATGCCTGTCTAGTGGACAAGTACTTTTTCAGAGACTTGACCATATTAGGAGAAAGCATTTGATAACTAGTGTGGCCTATGATGTTTCTCCAGAGAACATAAATGTCCACAATTATCCTCTGATGGTAAGGCATTTCTTGGAGAAACTGTCTGACTCCTCTGAATGCAACAGCTGTGTTATCTAGTAAGCAAAATTTTGTAGATCTAACACTGACATCCATATGTCTAAATGGATGCCATTTTCCTTATGAAGGCACAGGTATGCCCTCAACTGCACCATATACACAGCATATCTTTCATCTGTCCGGGTTTTCAGAGAATGTCCAGATTTGTGTCTCATACTTTCAGTTTGTTCCACAAAAATATTCAGTTTTTTTTCTGTCAAATCAGTAATGAATGAAGTTACTAAATAATGAGATCCATTTGAGTTTTGAACTTCAATATCCTTCAGAAAAAATGCATGTTAGCACAAATCCTGTTATTCTAGCAGCTTTTCAAGTTTTAAGAGCAATATTTAAAATATGTCCCTATATTAGGGCCTTTGTCCTCCCATTGCTTTAGGCTTTGTCCAGATTTCATTCTTCCAAAGTTTGGGAGGATTCCTTATGTATGGTTATATCATCAAAACTGTACATCTCAGATTTTGACGTCATGTGGGAGGTTGGCATAATGTTTAAGGTGTTTACCTTACAGACACAAGGTACAGGGTTTGATTCTCACATGGGATAATTGGCTAGGCTTAAAAAATGGCCCACAAGGGCAGTTAGCCTTGTACTAATCTATGAACCTAAGAAGTCCATGAGAGGTCACAATATGATGTGTAAACACATAGTATGGGTCATCTGTCCATTTCAATTTGCAAGTGAACAAACTTGTAACTCTTGCATTTTTGGATGAAATAAAAGTTGCAGCTTGCTTCAACCAACCACGTGCAAAAATTGTTTGTTGGAGCGAGTTGCTGAAATATCTGAAAGAGCACAGTATGTTAGGAAACATATGGAAATTCAAAACATGCACTGTTATTAGCATTTGTTTTCCACCTAACTTAATATAATAGCTTTCAGCTGTTTTTGGCTTTGGACAAAATTGCTAAGTTTGCTTGCTGGTTTTGTTCTGTCATAAATTTTTTTATTTTTTACATGTCACTGAAGTATAATGCCAGCTATTAGCTTTGTGCTTATTGTTCAGAAAATGCATGTTGATGCAAACTCTACTCTAGTAAAAATGTATCGATAATCACAGGGTACAGGGACTGCCACAATATGAAAATGACTAAATGCTATTGTTTGATCATTAGTTTGTCTTTTGCAGGAATAATGTGTTTTTGAACTAAGTCAATATTGTAACTCTCAACTGTCCCCTGGGTTTGCAGAACATCCTTGATTTTGTTTCAAACATTTTTTTTGTTTTGTCCCACATAAAAATTTTGATTTCCTGATAAAACTTTGAGAATTAGTTTCAGTTGACAATGTCATACAATAGAGCTATATATATCTTTTCAGAAAATGCATGATGATGCAAACCTATTATAATATTAATTTTTTTAAGTGAACTAAAGTTATATTGAAAAATTGTTCCTGAATTTTTTCATTTTCTCCATTAACAATTTTTCTAATTTTTATAGTGGTGACACAAAATTGAAAAATATTTTTATGTTGCATCATACTCAAATGTCTGGAGTGTACACAGTTATCAACATGGCTATAACTTCTTAATGGTTGTGGTGGGCTTTCTGTGAATGAAAGTAACTTAACAAAGAAGACAAGCTGGCTGTTGACACTCCACACTTTTATTGTAAGCACTTTCGTTGAAGCAAATGTCCCAACTTCTTCACGTCCGAAGAAGTTGGGGTATTTGCTTCAACGAAAGTGCTTACAATAAAAGTGTGGAGCATCAACAGCCAGCTTGCCTTCTTTGTTATTTTATCAGTTTGTTGAAGTGTTTAGTTTTAAAATGAAAATAACTTAGCATTTTGTCATCTGCTCATTTTAATCAGTCAGTCATTAACCTGATTTTCAAGGCTAGTGCATGTTTAAGTGAAATAAGCAATGAAAGTTTACTGTAACTACTATGTGTTGTTGGGAAACAAACTTGAAATACATTACTATAGCCATTGTTTTTTCCACAATCAAACATGTGAGGTGTACTCAGTCGACAATGTGGCTATAATTGCTGGGCACAGGGGATGTCTGTATATAAAAATGACTGATCCTACTGTCATGCTCAAGCTAAACAGTAATCAGTCTTTGCATAACTAGTATATGTTTAAATAAAGTAGTTTTGAATACTTTAGTATGGACATTTTTATTTCAATCAATCACGTGAGGTATACACAGTCAAACTGATTGTGCAGGATCAATACAGATGTTAATTAATTACAATGACAGTTGTTTGAATGATCTTGTATAGTTGAATTGTTCTGAAATGAGTAATTTTATTATTGGTTAGTAAATTCTGTTTCATTTCTTGATGGAAAAAATGTTCAAAACTACAACCTTAAAACACACATGCAAATAAATTCTATTTTATCAAGCAATAACTGTACAAAAAAGTATATACCTTTAAACAATATGTTAGATATGTATACATTTAAAACACTCAGGAAGGTGAATCTAAAAGAACGTGTGCATTTATGTATGGTCCTTGGAGGTAGAACAACATTTGTAAGGGGCCCATAGTTTGAAAATCACTTAGGGCCCCACTCTAAACTAAATCCACTACTGTGTACCACACATGCTCTGTCCTCATGCTAAGAGTTACTGGGACTCATTTCAATGAACGTATAACTGGTACTTCCTCAGATGAAATGTTATTACAGTCCCTAACAGAGAGTTTCAAACCAGTAAATAAATCATTAAAGCTCTGCAAAATATCACTAACATCACGAGCAATATGTTTCCTTACACTAAGTGAAGTAGTGAAAAAAGTATTGCTATTATTACACCCACTGGCAGCATTATTAAGTTTATAAAATTTTTACAAAACGATTTTGTTACAAGACACATGTCCACTGCCACTGACTCTATTCTGGTTAAGGTCTTTGTACCTATAAGCTTCCTTCTGACTATGCACACATTCATGATGGCCCTCGGGAATGTGCATGTTGTCCTCTCATTTCAGGTCTCATTAATACAATGAAGCTTACTTCCCTGACTACTGGCTATAGTCATGCTGTTGTTTGCTCAACTCTGCAAATATTTCTCCAGGTGCAAGGTGAAAGATTGTGCATTTTTTATTTTGTATACACATTTTGTCTCATGGTTTCTGAGTCAGACTTTGGCTTTCTTTTTCTCAGCATAAGCTACATTAACAGGATGTCTGCTACAGACAATGGGGAAACATGGTTGTGCTATAATGCATTCAAAGGGGCAGCTATGGACATGGGCATATTCTGTATGATAGACATGGGGACAGATATGGCAATACATACAGCAGGTTCATGTGTCCCACATTTGTACATATCTATTGCAGATAAGTCTCAAGCATTTGTTAAGATTGCTATATATCAGGCACAACAGTTATTCTTGCTACCAACATTAAGGGGTATCTTGGAAACACTGGTGACATAGACCTATCATAGCACATTGGAGGTGATGCATACACATATACATAGGGCAGCATAAGTCATCATGTAGATTAGACAATCTATACAATCATCATACATAGTTACAACATGTCAACAAACATGTTGTTCTGGTATCATGAGCTGCTTTGCTGCCAGTGGAGTCTACATACAGTGTACCCATGCACACATATTCATATTGCTAGCCATTCATAATGTGAAATGACAGTGCAACTGGAATCGCAGTCCATTTGTCTCTTGTGCAGTATAATTGTTTAATATATATTTATCTTCCTCTTTCTGTTTCTCTCTCTTTCCTGCTTTATTTCTGCACAGTTTCTGAAGGATCAAATGATACTCTGATTCTAACCTGTAACTGACCGTGATAAACACTCATTCTTACTTAAATATAGTTCTTGTGGTCACTTTACATATGTTTATTATGTTTCATTTATTGATCATGGGCCAGATATAATAATGCCTACATTAAGTGTACACAGCATATATTCAAGAACATCCATACCATATTGTTAGTGCTTTCAAGACACTCAGAAAGATTACACTGTGTACATGTAGTCTACATTTTGTGGTAACCTGATGAATTCCTGTCAATATTTAAAGCTGCAAGAAAATCAGTAGGAAAACTAAAATTAGGAGGAAGACGGTGTGAGTTATGCCTGCATTGCCTGTTCACTTAGAACAGTGTACACTTAGTATAGGCATTATTGAATTCTGGGGCATGTGCCAGTAAAATGGTATTCTGTTAATTTTTAGATTCTTTGTTTCAAGATCAAATATACTTGCCTACATTTATCCTGAACAATTGATATAGTACTGGGATTTGTTTTCCTGTTGTATCACCTTTGTTCAAATTTGTTTTGTTTTCTTTAACTAGTTTTTGTTTGAAAAGGGGCCCTATTAGCTTAGGCAACCTATCTGCTCAAAATAATAAATAAATAAATAAAAATGAATAAATACAATATACAAATATCAATAAATAAATATTAATATGAGATGTTGCTAATATGATATGTTGTCTCCTAATGTTGCATTTTACCTACTTTCTTATCATACCTGTTGACTCTGCATTACTGTTCTGATCTGCATAGAATGGATTCTGAGGGTCATAGAGACAGACAGGCCGAAAAGTATGTATGCTTGTTAAGAATGGGGAATATTTTACACAAAAATGTCCAAGTAATTTTTAAATGCCAGCATTTTTTATACTTCTAAATAGCACAAATTTTACAAATCTATTTCACAACTGTTGTCTACATTCAGCCAAATGTTTCTTAAGTATATTTGTGTAGTATTTTATCTCTGGTTTATGAGAGATCACATGCCTAACTTCACAGTTATACAAATAATCACTCTGCTAAAGGTCCATGCAGTTCAAGAAGACAGTGGCACATATATGACATGTGCTACCTGCACTTTAAAATATTCTGAAATTGCCACAGCTGCTACCTGGATCATTAATAAAGTGATATTTGCAATTTGTTAAGTTGGTTTGGGAATGACAGGGTATAAACATGTTTCCAGGAGGTGGTGTGAAAACTATGGCATAGCTGCTGCCAACCATACTTGTCCTGTTCGCTATTATATTGCCTTGAAACTTGTTTTATTGTCTTAGTTTCTATACATATCCTAATAGCATTTTATTATTTAAGTCTCAGTATGTGACCTAATGACATTTGACATGTTTGTATTAACTGTGAAAATATTTTCACTTGAGCTGCACCTAAAACTGGTCAGTTTTGATCAGTGTTCTACCTGGTAAACAGATATAAACACAATAAAGTAAAAAAATATATAAAATAGAATAAATAATGTTATATATATATATTCTTTAGAGACATTACAAGCTCATTAATCTTGTACTGGACTTCAATTTATTTACTTTCAATAGCAAACACTACAAACAAAAAACTGGTATAGCAACGGGGGCTGCCATGGCTCCCAGAATAGCTAACATAGCCTTGGGCAAATGGGAGGAGGACTTTGTGTTAAACAACACAGACTTCATGCAGCATATCACATGCTATTTACGTTTTATTGATGACATCTTTATTGTGTGGGAAGGTGACACCTTGCAGCTTGGAGAGTTTATCACTTACCTCAATCAAACAACCCCCTTCCTGAAGTTTACCTCTTCCCATAGCTGCACTACAACCACTTTCTTAGATATGCAAATTTCCAAGGACACCAACAATAACAGAATCACCACGGACCTATTCAGAAAACCAATGACTGTTAACTTATTACTCCTCAGTAAAAGTCTACATCTATAAAAAACAAGTATAATGTAATGAATTCCCAAGGCTATAGATTAGCTAGAAAAACCTGAACAACTTAGAGAATGATTTTCTAGTGAGAGGCTATGGAAGTCAGATGTTAAAAAACATCCTGGAACCCATTATAGAACTGAAAAGGACTGAAGCACCTTCACTGAACCTCCCCAGTAGAAAAATGTTAAGTAATTCCACAGAGAATAACAAATGCAAAAATAGCTGCATCCTGACATACACCTTGGATTATCACAGTATCAAAAATATTATTGAAGAAAACTGGGACATTGTCACAGGAAACCCTTTTCTGATTAACATCTTAGGTGAAGCCCCATCATTTGTTTATAGGAAGGCAAGGAACATTAGAAGTTTTGTTGAATTTAGACCATATGAGAAAAGCACTAAAATATGTGAAACTAACTGTACATTTTGTCTATTTATATAGCAAGGTGATAGTTTTTTATTGCCCTTATTTAAAGAAAATCATTAAAACCAGTGCAGGGGGTGACTGTAACACTACAAAAGTAATTTACAGGGCACAGTGCAATGAATGTGATGCATTCTATGTCGGCAAGACTGTAAATTAACTCAAGCATAGGATTTCATGTCATCTGTCAGAAATCCACTCTGGATGTAAAAATAATGCACTAGCCAAACACCTTTCTCTTCATAAAAGACACAGGTTTTAAATTCCAGATCCTGGATCACATAGACATGGGTGATCTTGAAGGAGACATCCCGAATATTCTGGAGAAACATGAACTCATGTGGCAATTAAAGCTGAACTCTTTTAGGAAGCCTGGAATAAACTACTACTGCTCAATTAAAAGTGGATTGGAACTTAGAAAATTGCTACATTGTTTACATGACTAATTCTATTTTATTTTATTTTATTCTTCCACTTGGTTTTAAATACCATTTGAAATCAGTTGTAATTTAAGTATATATTTTGTTTCCATCATCATACATACATTTTTTATTATTTTTATTTTATTTTTTTCTGGTTCTTTTTTCCACTTTATTCAAAATGATGTGTAATAACAATACTAACTAATTATACAATTATATATTTTTTTATAGATTGTTTTTAGGGTTCTTGTACACAGACCAGAAGAAGTCTAAAAGGACGAAAGCGATCTTTGTTAAGAATAGGTTATGAAAATAGAAATTGATTTTTACATGCCAAATGTATATGTATCTATTTATATATATTTTTTGATTGCCAAATGAACTAAGTTTGATATATCTCCAGCCATGTCGTATATTGTCTTGGATAAAATCACAGACTTAATAATCTACTTAATAATCTGGTTAAATAAGAGGTACCACATAATTATAAATTTTATTTAAAGTACATAAGAGTTATATTATTATGACAGCTACTAAGTATGGCAGGACCAGCTCGAATGTCACAATGATGGGGGAAGGGATGTGAATTTAACATGTGTACCAATGACACTTTGTTTTACAGCACAATAAACCATTCCCATGTCTGATGAAAAGTATATATATATATATATATATATATATATATATATATATATATATTTAGAAAGCTTGTGAGGAAATTATTACTCTATTTTTGTTTTACTTGGATCACTTATCTGTGTACTTAATAAAGGATTTTCAACTGGAAGCAGACTGCCTGCCTTACTTGGATTACTTTTGAATACTTAGTAATGCTGTACAATTATATATTTTCTATTATTATTTTTTATTTTGTTTTGTTTTGACTTAAGACGAGTTTAAGTTCGTTACTTCTACTACTATTGTCTGATCTGATTAATATACAGTGATTAACTAGAAATATATGGACTGAAAATCTTCCACACAGAGAAGTTTCTTACACTGTTTTAGAGACAAATACAATTAAACTTTTCAGCCTATCCCACTGAAATGCATGTGCAAGCCTGAATATAACATTTACATACATAAGACAACAACTCAAACTTCCTTTGAATTGACATAATATAATTTTCAAAACCAAAACACCACCATAACCACTGGATACTTCAGAGACCTCTAAAGTCAATACAATGTACCAATAAGCGTCAAACAGTTTTATTATGCTTTTTAAGCAATAACCTCTCCTTTCATACATTAATTAATGAAACAGTCAACTAATTAAGACTCTTAAATGCTATAGTAACATGAATATATTCAAAAAATAAAATACACATACAAATACATATAAAAAATTAATTAAATATTACACTTCTATACTTTTAATCTTTTGTCTTTCAAAAAGCATTTCATATTAATATTGTCATTTAACCGAGGTGGTCGGTGGGCACACAACTTCATTTGCCACTTTGCTTCTATTTTTTTCCACTCTATTTTTATAATTCCCACCTCTTAAATCATGTGGTACACTTTCAATGACATAGAATAAAAACTTTTTGTGGATGGGACAAATATGTGGATGTTTATACAAAGCACTATTGACATCTTTGAGCTTTATATTATACAAATGTTCCTTGATAAGTTTTTCCACAGTATGAGTGGTCATCCTAACATAAAAACTGGGACAATCTGAACATATAACAATGTACACTAATCCTGCTGTCTTACAACTATACCTTCCTTTTAAATAAATTACCTTTTCTATATTGGGAATTAGCAGGAATTTTGTAACATTAATGTACCTACAAATGGTACACATACCACAGCCAAACATGCCTGTCTCTTTGTTGGTATTAAACTTATCCACCACTAAGATGTGTTTTTCTAAGATAGCTTTAAAACTCCTCATTTTTTGATAAACAAACCTAGGTTAATTTCTAATGGTCTCCTTAAAATCCCGATTACCTTGTAACACTTTCCAATTGTTTTTAATAATATCTTGAATGACTACAGAATCAACTGAGATATCAAGGACAAAAACTGGGCTATTGTCTGCTCTGTCTTCATTCTTTCTTGTACATACATCTACACCCTTCAAAATAGGCATAAAAATTGTTGCCCTTTTGTCATACATTTCTTTGGCTACCTTATAAAAGGATTCTTCTTTGAATAAGTCTATAATAGTAACAACTTCACTACATCTTCATAATTTGTAGTCATACGTAAAACTCTCTAATAATTTGCCCTCTTGGAATGTTTAATTTTATAAGTGCAGGATGTTCTCTTTTATAGTGTAAATAATTATTTGAAAACATCTTTTTTTCTATAGATCTTAATGTTTTATTCTCCAAAGCCCAGTTTAAGGTCACATCTAAATAATCAATACAAGTCCCACATCTACTGCAGGTAAATTTAAAAAAAAAAAACAGAAACTTCATTTAACTCACTAACAAATTTATCTCTGTCATTTATATTCATATTTACTACAAATATTAAATCATCTACAAAACGTTTATATAAAACTACATTTTTAAAAGATGGGCACTTGGTTAAAACTTCTTGCTCCCACCATCCTAATACTAAATTGGCAAATGATGGTGCCACACTAGACCCCATTGCTACTCCTCGTATCTGTTTAAAATATGTCTTGTCAAACAAAAAATAATTATTCTCCAATATAACCTCCATGAGGGAGCAGCACAAATACATTTAAGTAGGGACACTGATTAGAAGTCTGACCGAGCTGACACAGCAACAGCAACCCTAACCCGTGGGTTCTTAAACTTAAGCCCATTGTGTCTAACCCTTGTTGGGTATCCGGTTACATTTGCTGTACATTTTCTACACACCGAAAGTGGTGTTGTGTGTCTAACATAGTAGCAAGGTCAAGGCTGTATGGACTGCCTTTCCTCATCTGCAAGGTCTCAAGCTTGACTTTTATTTCAATTCCCTTTCAATGTCCTTTCCTTGACAAAGCAAGCTTCAAAGCTGGTCTGGTGGCATGTCAATAAGCTGCAAGTCCCCAATCCCTTTGCTTATGAGCTCCATTATGATCCTCTCCAGCTTTGCGACTTGTTAAGTTTATAGCTGCAGGCTGTAAGGTCCTTACCAGGCTGGACCTTTGGCGGTAATTACCAGGGAGTCCTGACGCCACCTTTGCGTGGAGCCATCGGCTGGGGTGGTAATGCTCTTAGGGTGCAGCTGCCTTAGCTGGGATTAATTCCAGCTTTACACCAGCTGGCCTTTCCCTCTGTTAACACCACACTGTCCCATTGATGGTGTGTTTAGCTTTTGCGAGGTTTTAGCTTTACTCCAGCCGAGAGCAGCACCGGGATGGGGACTGGCTGGGGCCCGGATATCTCCTTTTATAGAGGTCTCTTTTAGGGGGAAGGGATTGCACTTCTGGTTGGCATGTCTGTTTGTAGGTTGATTTGTATCATTTGGACTAATTTATCATTTTGATATCTTTGGAGTTCCTGAAAAAGCGTTCATGTAGGTTCCTAACATCCATGAAAATTTTTTTAAAAAATGGTTGCACCTCCTGCAATTTTTCTCTTAATTGGATTTTAGAGAGCTCTATTTTTTTACGTTCCTTTGAATCTTTTAATTTTTTTGGTAACTGTTTTCTATTTTTGTTGTATCATTCTTGTATTAAAGTTTGTTAGTTTGGGGATGGTCCCGCAGACTGAGACTTTGCCCTTTGTGGGCTGAGTCTTCCTTTTATTTTGATTATTATTTCTGATCCACTGATCCCTGAGGTGTTCTTTGTTTTGTAAGGGCTTCTTTTCAGAGTTTGGGTTGTGGTTTGACCTGGGGCCTTGGTTTGAGGGGTTTATCTTGGAGTTCTTGAGTAGTGTGAAGTTTGCTTTAGAAGTCTTCACTTTGGTCTTTTTTTTGTTTGGGGTGGGGGTGGGGATTTTGTGAGAGATCAGTTTTCACCAATGAGATTATACTATGATATATATTGTGGAGCATTTTGTCCCTGTCATTGTCAATGATTTCTATACTATTTTTGTTTCCTCCGGAACAGTGACTAGCTGTTCCATGGCATTTGAATTTATGAACTCCAGGACCCGCCACAGGGCTAGAAAGTTGTTGAGTGTTGTTCCCATATTGAGTATTCTGGGTAAAATACCAATATGAAAGTGTTGGGAAGTTTGATTATAATTTATACTCCTTCAGGAAAAGCGTGGGTGGGGTGGTGAGTTTGGGTGGGTGGGCTGTAGCATGCTACAATTTGCAGTTTTGCCTATTGTTAGTTGCACCTGGATGGTTTCCGCCGGGCTTCCAGCTTCATGCACACCAACCTGGAGGTGTGAGTATCCTTTATGAATATGGATACACCCCCTCCTTTTGTGGAGTGGTCCGGGCATTTTATCTGATGAAAAATCTGTGCTGTTGCTCAAAAAAATTCTTAGTGCATTTGTACCTTTATCATGAGGGATACTCGTAAAAAGAGAAGTTGCATCAGTTGTTAAAGATTTTACATTTAAATCTTTATAATCATAGCTAGTAACAAACTCTCTTAACATAGATAAAAGATCCCAAGAATTGCGCAAATATAATTTTAGTTTCTGTACCAGCGGATTAAGCAAAGTATCTAAATATAATGCAATATCATCACAAATGTTGTTTGCAGATGACATAATAGGCCGGAAAGGTTGAATGCTTTTCCCTTCCTGTAACTTATGCAATTTTGGGATTCCAAACAGGACCCCTATCTTGGGACTCTCTATGTTCATGAATTCATAAACATTGTGTGTAATGTAAACATTCATTAATAACTCATACAGAAAACTGTATGTAAATTTATAACTTCTATATGTCATGCTGTTATCCACTTTTAAATAGTCATCAGCTTGGTTTAACAATTCATGCATAGCATTTTTATACTCAGTTTCATTCATAATTAACAACCCTCCCCCCTTGTCAGCTTTCATAAACCTTAAGTCAGTCGTTTTTTTGTAAGTCTTTTAAGGCTTTTTCTTCCACAGTTAAATTATAATAACTATGCTTAGTTTTTATTTCTTATCACATCCTTAATTTCTTTTTTGCAAAGCTCTTCAAACAGTCTGATTGTGTAATTCAAGCTAGGATTAAAGGTGGAGGGCTTTCTTAATTCACCAGTAACCACTACATGTTTTAATATAAAATTTAAACTTATCTTGCAAGTAAAATATTTTAACTGCAGTAAAGTTTCTCTAGTCTCTGCTGTAGAAGGTATCAAAAAAAACTTACAAATGGTATTAATTCAAAATAAAGAAAAAACATCAGAAAAGCCATCAGAAAAACTATTTGATGGTTCTCTGCATGTAAGTCCTTAAGTGTACAGTAACAAGCTTAAGGAAGCATATAACTGAATGCCCCAGTATAAATCTCTGAAAATGATATTATTTGACCAAAACATGGCTGGATCTGCAGACGAATTGTTGGATTTAACTACCCATGCTATTCCTGAAACTCAAACTGAGTGATCTTAGTAAGTCACTTTGAGTTTCAGGAATAGCATGGGTAATTAAATCCAACAATTCATCTCCAGATCCAGCCATGTATTTTGGTTTTGGTGCAATCTCTTCCACCTTCATGTTTTGGTCAAATAATATAATTTTCAGAGATTTATACTGGGGCATTCAGTTATATGCTTCCTTAAGCTTGTTACTGTACACTTAAGGACTTACATGCAGTGTGCCATTGAATTGTCTTGAACAATTCATTCCATAACAGAGAAAGGTATTAACATATTTTCACCATTTTGAAGTCATCCACCATCCACAGTCCGCTCTTTGTGTTTGTTTCATTTATTCTTACTATAGTTCCCTAGTTCAGGGTTTTATTAGTTGTTAAAACTTACCTTTTTTAACTAGTATCTTCATGAACTCCCCTAGCAAGAAAAGGTTAGTCATGCAAATATACATGGCCAAGCAATTTCTTGAATTGCTCAGTATGTAGATGACTTCATATAAGTAGTTCTTGGGAGAGATTGCATAGCTAATTAGCACATGCCACTTCCCTGGACTGCCTCATTAGCATTCAGCACAGCTACAGAGCCATCCCTAATCAGTGCTCCTAGTGTACCATTCAGCAAGTGTTAGGGTTATTCCTGAATCCCAAAAGGTTACCTCGATGTGCACACAAAGGTATACATGTTACATTACCACAGTACCTTCATTACCTCCACCTGTATTGTTTAATCAGGATTGTCCTGGTTACCCCTAGGGCAGGAGGGGCAACAGTATGGAAGTTGATGCACAATTCTAAAAATCTTCATTATACCACCTGCTCATTTTTCCAAGTGTGTTTGTGAACAAAGATGGATGTTATATTTTTATTCATCATTTATATGCTAGTCACATTACCTGTGGAGCTTGCATTTAAAAATTGGATTTGTAGTTCTCCTATGTAGTTTAGGGAAACAGCTCCCAGATAGAAAGATAAAAGACTGAAGTACTCATGTCATCTGTGCTTACATTGTTGTTTTTATTTTTTTTTCAGATATGAGTGTTAAAGTTTTTTCCCCTTATTTTTTACACCACTGCTACTTCATTGACTTGAAGCTTCCTTCAGTGTTAGTCATTTGATACTCACATATCCTAACATCCCAATTTGACTCATACAAGGAAAGATCTCCCTACTGGAAGAGTTACACAAATAAGGGAGCATCTGCTTCCCAAGAGTGTGTGTGCTTTCCAATTGTAACTATTTGTTAGCTGTGTAAGCCCATTGGACAAATTGTTTATTTTTAGGGGCAACCTGGGAGCAATGTTTGGATATGCAACTTGCTATGAGTCACACAGCAGACAAATGAAGGTAAAAGGAGCCAATCTCTGTACTCTGGTCACAAGAAGTAGCTCTTTAACAGGTCAGAGTTTTAGTACTATGTGTCAACTGCCAGGCAATTTCTCAGATTCTATCCACTTTCCACATCTGAGCTTATTGGGAGTCAGGGCAAAGCTATCATACTTGGGTTTTGTAGTAGGATTTTCCACTTACACCCTACTACAGTGATATAAATGGCTGATATCGCCTAGGTGTCAGGCAATGGTACCCACTCACATATTGCAGCAGCAGCACCTCTCTCACTCTGGGCCTACTATCAATATTGGGGCTCATGCTCCTGCTGGAAGCCCCAGCACACTCCCATACCCTCCCCTTATGGACAGGCAGAGCCTTACCATTCTTCTTCTTCCCTCCCATGTCAGCTCCAGCAGGACTCTCAGCCACTAATCAAACTCGGGTCCTCCGCATTGTATGTGGGGACTTATCACTTCTACATCAAGGGAGCTAACAGTTACAAATGTCAAGGTATGGAACAGGTGTAGAATCAGTGCCATGGCATCAGTCAATGGACATGCAATGTATTTCAAAGAATGGGCATAGATTTACGAAAACTGAAAATCATATTTCACATGAATGTTGTATATAAAGAATTTATGTACTCACCATAACTTTCCATCTGTACTGTCCATTTTCATTCCTCCTCAACCTGTGGGTTCACTTCTGATCCATGGAAATGACTCGGCCACTACAATACCTCGTGGGATCCAAAAAAATCTCTTGAGCTCATCCCTTACCCACAATGCACCTAACTCAATTACCTCAGATCAAGTTTGCTGACAGAAAGACACAAAAAAAGTCTTTTTATGGAGATTATATCTGGAACTGCAAACTATATCAATAAGGAGAAGGGGGTTGGAGGGTAGGGAACTGAGGAAGAATGAAAGTGGACAACAATGATGGAATGTTATTGTGAGTACACAACGTCCTAATCTGATGTTGTCAACTTTCATTCTATCCTCAACCTGTAGGACAGAGCCCCAGCTATTTTATATCCTAGGTGACCAGATCCAATTTGCAATGAGTAAAAAAGGTATGGGGATTAGCCCAAGTTGCTGCTGCACAGATGTCATCCATGGAAGCTCTAGACCGAAATACAGCTGACGCTACTACAGCCCTGGTTGAATAAACTCACTAGGGTTTCATCAAAGGAATGCATGACTTAGAGTAAACAAATGAGATACAATCACTGAGCCACCTGGCTAACGTTACTTTAGTCACACGTTTCCCCAATCTGGTATGAGAGAAGGAAACAAATAATTGTCCAGACTTCCTGAATTACTTTGCTGTGTGAAGATATAATCTCAATTGCCTGAGAAAATCTAGCAAATGTAAACAATATGCACCTTTGTTTGAGGAATTGGGGAAAAGCACCAGTAGGTTAACGCATTGGTTGATATTGGTCTTTGAAACCACCTTAGGAAGAAATGAGGGGATGGTTCTGAGAGAAACCCTATCTTTGTGAAAAAAACAGGTATGGCAGTTTAAAGGATAAGGCTTGAATCTCTGACATCCTTCTAGCAGAAGTTAATGCTACTAAGAAAATAGTTTTCCAAGATAGGAACTTGAGATCATGATCATTAGCTGATTCAAAGGGAGGCTGAGTAATTGCTTGCAACATCGAATTCAGGTCCCGAGGAGGAGTAGGGTCTTTGTAGGGTGGGTTTAAAAGAATAGTACCCAACAAAAAGGCTTTGCAAAGCTTGTGAGAAGCAACAAAGGAGTCTTGAAAACCAGCATGAAAGTTTGATAGCACTGCTAATTGGACTCTGATCATATAAGTTGGAGCTCCTTCATTGAAAAGTAAGGCTAAAAAGTAAAGAATATCATGAATTGGTACTGAAAAAGGATCAACAATACTCTGTAGTGCACAATGCACAAATCTCTTCCATTTACCTTTTTTGTGTAGATGGTTTATGAGATGATACCAGAATGTGTCGGACAGGGGAAGAGAGCATGGGTTGTCTGGCTAACGAAATTGGAAAAACCAAACTGTCAGCTTGTGATTTGGAATGTCCAGATGAACCATGCCTGTCGGGTGGGAAAGGAGATCTGGACTTGGATCTAGGATCCAAGGCTGTCAAATTAGGTAAGGCCAAAGGAAAGGGAATCAAATCTGTCAAGGCCAGTAAAGAGCAATGAGGATAACTGTGCTCTTCAATCCGATTGCTTTCTTTAGAAACATGGGAATTAGTAAAATTGGAGGAAACCTCTTGTATAGTTCCAGAGAGTCACATTGAATTGAAACCTCTTGTATAGTTCCACAGAGTCATGTCGAATTGAAACCTCTTGTATAGTTCCACAGAGTCATGTCGAATTCATGCTTCTAAAATGCAAAACTTTAGATCCAAATCATTTGAACAGCTGAGTTTATTGACAAAATCACAGAATATAATAATATTAGGTTTTTAGTAATATTTTATATTAACATACTTTTTAAGTACTTTTTATATGATTTTTTGTGTGCATTTAAATTTGTGTGTGAAGTTTCTTGTAAAAAGCACTGATCACTTTAAATTTTGTTATGAGTGCAACAGCCAGTTAATTGATTCAGTATAAAAGGAAGGTTCAGAAGTGTAATGGCTGTTCTGATGAAGTCTGTGTTGAGGATGAAAGCGCTTAACAGTCTTTTTATTTTCTGTTATTTTGTCAATAAATTCAGCTGTTCAAATGATCTGGATCTAAAGTTTTGCATTTTGGAAGCATTTTGGAAGCATTAATTTGACATGACTCTGGGGAACTATACAAGAGGTTTTGCTGTTTTATGAGTGTTCCTGTTACCTCCTTGTTTGCTGGTATGATGTACTTATTGAAATTGGAGGAAAGGCATAAAGGAGATCGAAGGGCCAATTGTGAAGAAGAGCATAGGTTCATAGGTGTGTACTAGGCTAATCGCCCTGGAGCCTTTACAAGCCTAGCCCATAGAAGTGCCCTGGTATCCTGCTGCCTGACGTTAGTTCCCAGTGCCTCTATCAAGTAGAGCCACTACACTGATCCCAAGGTGAACTTTCTATTTCCCATCCACTGATCAAGATTTCTCTTGAAGAGGCCCAGTGAGGTGCTCTGCTGGACATGTATGGGAAGTCTATTCCAGAGCATGGGCAGTCTCTGGGTTATGAACCTGCTCCTCCAGCATGTTCTGTTGATTGTGGTAATGAGGTCGAGGTCTCTGGAGCGTGTGGTATGGAGAGATTGGGATTTCTTTAGATGTAGCATTTCTAGCAGAGCTGGGTCAGACATGGATTTGTAAGTCAAGCAGAGATCGCCTCTTAGATGATATGAGACAGACAATAGCTGGAATTTTTTGAGTCTGTGTAGGACATGTGTTTAAAGTTCCTCAGTAACTCCTTCTGTAGGGGAATCAGGGAAAAATAGCTGCTGCACTTCTTGCTTAGGTGACAGGCAAACAGTTTGCAGCATGGCTGACTCCATTTTTGGAATATCTTTTCTAAGACTGATTGAGTTCCCACTCTTAAGGTAAAAGTATGCACCTGCTCAATTTGTCTGCTATCACGTTGGACTTTCCTGGAATGTGCATTGCTATGAGAAAGGATCCACCATATAATTCATGAACTCAAGTCACTCCACAACAAGTACAGATATGACTCTGCCATTGTCCATGTTGGAGTGAATGATTTGAGACGTACCTCCCTGGACTACATGAAAAGAGACATGGAAGAGCTCTCGGATCATGTGGCCCAGGCAGGTATGACTAGCATCCTGCCTTCGCCCAGATTGATACCACAATATAAGGACAATATGATTGACTTCAGCAATTGGCTAAGCTTCTGGTGTCATTCAAAGGGGATCCCGTATTTGTCTGCCTGGGACGACATGATCGACAGACCACGATGCTTTGCCAGAGATGGTCTGCACCCATCGCCCCTGGGATTCAGGTTACTGGCTAAGGCTCTTGCCACCCCTATAGTGCCTTTTTTTAGGCAAAGTTCAAAGGACAAAACCACCACCATAACAGGTACAAGCATGCAAAATCTGAAGGTAATGTTACTCAATGCTAGAAGTCTAAACCTCAAAATGCACTCTCTCGAGGCACTCCTAAAAATGGAGAACATCGATATCTGTGCAGTAACTGAGACCTGGTTCAAAGCTCCAGAGAGCACCCCTGCAATACCAGGCTACAACTCTTACCACACTTTTTGGCCACCAAATTAGGATCAAAACAATAAAGGTGGAGGAGTGTCCATATTCACCAAGGATATTCACACCACCAGGTTAGTTGCCCAACACAGTGCGTCTGAAATTCTCCAGGTGCAACTAACACTAGGTAAGACTGCAATCCAAATTGTAGCTTGCCACAGATCCCCCACCATGCCCCAAGATTCTCACTACACCTTTCTAAACATACTGGAAAATATTAATATACAACCAAGCACCCTAATACTGGGTGATTTTAACTACCTTGCCATTAACTGGAAAAACTACTTGTGTACCAACACCTTTGCCCAACGGTTCTTGGAATTCATAAATTCTAATGCCCTGGATCAACTAATCCATAGTCCCACCAGGGGCTTCAATATCCTAGACCTGGTCATTACCAACATGGGAAATCGATGCTCCACACCTATGGTCACCCCCTCGTTGGTCAGGTCAGATCATAAGCTAATCACCCTTAACATCCACATTCCACCCCGACCCCCCAGTAAGGAAACATCCATAAAAAACTTCTGCAAAGCCAACTTCATGCTACTCAAGTCAGAAGTTACAAACGTCATGGCATCCATGCAGATGGAAACTGAAAGTTCGACTGCTGAGTCCTACACTAAGGCACTGTATGAGCACATCCACTCATGCATGAAATGTGCCATCACAAATAGAACCAAGATGCTGCCCTCCAAAAATAGGAAGCCAATCTGGTGGTCCCCTGCCATAAACAAACTTTACAACAAAAGGAAGAAACTGTTGCAGAAAAGAGGAGAGGGGAGAGATTCTTGGAAGGCCTGCAATGCTAAAAGCACTGCTCTTATCCCTAGGACATTGGTATGCAAATTGTCCTCTATTGGGGAGCAATTGCCTTGGATCATCCTCCCCAGACAATATACCCCCACCCTAAATGGGAAGCGTCCGTGGTCATTGTGATCTTGGGCTGAGCGGGAATGAATGGTTGGTCCTGTTAAATTTGATCTGATTGAATCCATTACATAAAATCTCTTTTGCAGATACTGGTGATTACAATGTGTATTGACACTGGCTGGTAAAGGATGGACCATTGTGTTGCAAGCAGACATTATAAAATTTGCATGTGAAATCTGGCCAAGGGAACAAGTGTAATAGATACTGGCATGGATCCCAGTGCTGGCACCTTGCTGCTGTTGCTTATCTTAATAACTTGAAAACAGATCTTCTCAAATCATGATGGGGGAAGGGAAGCTGTTGCAGTCTTGTTTAAATTGCTGAGATCCAAAATTGGTTTCCTGTTCTGTGTCTTTTTTGGCACTAAAAAGAACCTTGAGTAAGTTCTGGTTCTGGATCATCTCTGGTACAATCTCTTGGATGACTCTTTTTTCTAGCAGCATTTGTATTTGCAATGCTGCTTGTTCCCTTTGACTGGGTGGAATGTCTGGGATGTTTTTGCAAGTGGATAGAGGAAGGGAAAAGGATATGATATAGCCTCTGGATATTATCCTCTGCACTTATAAATCTTGTGTTATCTGAAGCCACGCTGACTGGAGCAGGGACCAACAACCCCTGACTGCCTCCAGAGGAAGACAATCAGGCCTCCTTTCAAGAGTGCTGAAAGGGTTACCAAACAAGGAATCTCTGTACCCTTGGTTTTGCAGGCTACCTCTGCCACGGGGATGGCATATTCCGTTACAGTTCCCCCTCTGCCCCAGTTGGAACTACCACCATTTATGTCCAAAGAATGCCCTTGGGATGTCCTGAACCACATTTTTCTACTACTGCACTGATTTCTAGAATATGGCCTTTGTGGAGTGGAAAAATGTATGCCCACAGCAGAAAGGGTTTTCCCATCCTAACATCTGGCCAATGTGTCTCTCACTTTAGAGCCAAACAAGGACATGCTGTCAAAGGGGGCATTAACAACAAAGACTTGAAGGGCTCTACAAAATCACACAAGTGCATCCAAGTGTGTCTCTATATGGCAATACCTGAACCTGCTGCTTTGGTCATTCCCTTGGCTGTATGTGATATGAACCTCATGGAAATGTTAGAAATTGAGGTTAGTGTGGCCATCTGAGTGATAACAGACTCTCAAACCTCTTCAGAAATGGCTCATGAGATGGTATCTGATAGTTCTTTAATCAAATCCCTCTGTAGTCTGCTAAAATGTACCAGGTAGGTCAAGGACTATAATGCAGAGGTTGACAATGCATAAACTCGCTTCCCAAAACTATTCACCATCCAAGACTCCTTGTTGGGAGGATGAACAGAGGAACTTTCCTCTGCTACTTCATTTTTTGTGGTTGCCACCATGATCATGACATCAACAGACAAACCTTTCATCCAGAATTGCTTACTTTCAGGGGCAGTGATAATTTTATCTGTTCTTTAGGGAACTGGCTCAATAGCATCAGGGGCCTTCCACGCCTGCAGAGAGACCAACTCAATGAGCTTGTCTTGGGTGGAGTTAACCAGGAAGTAGATGGGTGGGTACCAAATGCCTACAGGTAGATGAATTCCTCAGACAGAGGATTAATGGACTTCCAAACACATGCCTGCATAAGGATTTCTAGGATGTCTGCAAAGGAGACATCATCAGGGGGTGAATTTGGGGATCCTTTGCCTTCCTTGAAATCTATATCCTCTGTGACAGATTCCTCCAGGAAATCCAAGAGGTTTCTCTTGCACTTTTTTTCTTCGGGACCTCCTCAATGGGGTGGGGTGGTTTGGGGTGGCATCAGAAGTAGAGGGGCCAGCCTATTGGGAAGACTGAGGCTTTAGTACTCACTGTCCCAGTGGAGGAAGTGGTTGAGATTCTGGTTGAAGATGTGACAAGGTTGTTTGATCCAAGAGGGAAGGAACTGACTGATTGACTGAAATAAACAAGGCTCTCTCCATTGCCTCAAAAGCTGATCCACCCAGAGAAGGAAGGGATCCCAGATCCAAAAGAAGGGAAATCGATATCATAGTCCCTCTCCATCATGAGAAGGCCCCCCCCCCAAGGCAGAAGCTGGAGCTGAGCTGATCAGTGCTGAAGCTTTGAGGCACAGAGAAGACTCTGAAAAAATATTGGTCGACTCAAGTCCCTTGTAACCGACAGGACAGATATGGCTTCCAGAGCTCTTAAGTTCTGAGTGAGACAAAGAACTGAGAACAACCACCAGGACTGAAGATAAGGATAACTTGGGACCCAATAAAGTCCAGACAGCTTGGAACTGATGTCTCTAAAGCTTCCAATGAAGTCTGGGGAAGAAAAAGAAGATGGGGAGTTGTAGACTGAAGTCTCTGATCCAAAGGAGTAGGAACTGAGGAGAAACCTGTTACACCTTGTGCTCAGAGGATCTTTCTCACCAACCTCTCCATGTCGTCTTCGGTAATACTTCAGGAAGAATGGATGAACATGACAGAAGGCTTTTCCAAAATGGAGAAGGGAGCCTGTCTGGAATGGGGTCTATGGAAGGAAAATATTTAGTTCTCGGAATTGGAAGAAATTCCTGTGTCAGTATCAAAGCAAAACTCTTATCATGTCCCTTCAGAATCAAAGATAAGGTTGGATCTGAAGTCTTGGTTGCAGTAGTCGTCAGTTCCAATGAACATGTTGGAACCGAATGTTTGGGTAATTTTGCCATTGGTTTTGAGGGAACAGATGGGGAAGTCAGAGCCAAAGAGCTTCTTTTCTTCACCTTTACTGAAACTTTAGAGGAAGAAAGAGAAGCAGGACTACAAATGCCTGATTTACCTGATGATTTTCCCTTAGATGAGGAGGTTGTTCCAGATATGGCCTCTCCAAAAGAAGAGGCAAGTAGTCCTTTCAAGATCAACTTATTTTTTTCTCTCCACAAGTGCCCAGTGATTAAAGGAGTGAAAACTGAACAGTTCTCCTGAAGGTGGAGGGGCCCTAAACAATACACGCAAAGAGAATGTGTTTATGTAACTTATGTAGAAATTTCAAATCAGGTCAGTAAGTTTTTGGGCTATTAGAATGGAGGGGTTAGTACACTGGTAGAGAAGATGGATAATACCATGTACATGATGACATTACAAAAATGCTTTATATACCTCAGCATATCTGCAACAAAGATGGTAAATCCTAGATTGTTGAGATAAACACTGAGTTTAAAAGATTTGTTTCGGGGAAAAAAGAGAGAGAGAGTAGGATATGGGAAGACAGATTTAGAAACCTGAAAGACAAAGAGAGCTGGGGAATGCTTGATCTCCAACTCTGTCCTTGCTATGGCCAATGCTCTGATAGATACACACACACACACACACACACACACACACACACACACACACACACACACACACACACACACACACACACACACAAACACACACGCACACGCACACACAGTTTATAATATATATATATATATATATATATATATATATATTTGGGATCCATACGGATCCCCGAATGCACTTTCCACTGAAACAGAAATCACTGAGCATACTTCACCGAAAATGCTGTTCACCAAAGCAGCACTTTTGGAGAAGTATACTCGTTGTGCCGGTCATATGGATAAGGGAAAATTCCCTTTTCCCCACTGTAGTGCGACCTAGGCGTGAGAATATTAAAATAGGGGGTGGGTGGTGCAGGGGGGCTTGCCCCCTGCATAGAAGAATGTTTAATGTTGTATTTTTTTAAACATACTTTACCGTAAATGCTTTTTTGGTGAAAAGCACTTTCGGTAAAGTATGTTCGGTGATAATAGATTCGGACTTTTGATCTTTCAATCAAAAGTCCTAGATCCATATATATATATATATATATATATATATATATATATATATATATATATATATATGGTTCACTTCAGTTGATCGAGTTTCCGAAATCTCAAAACTCATATGGTGGAGACCATATGATTGAGTTTTCAGAAACTCGAACATCTGAAGGGGGGTTAAATAGAGTGTGTAAGTGTTTTGGGTGAGGGATTCTGCAGGGGGGAAGCCCTCAGCACTTCTGCAACTTAAATATACTAACTCTGAGATTGCGCTACATTGGGGAACAGGCAAATCTCTCGTTTCACAGTGTCTGCTGAAGCGCAATCTCGGAGTTAGTATATTTAAGTAGGGGGGTGGGGGGTGCAGGAGGGCTTGCCTCCCTACAAAAATGTGTTTAAATTTTTTTTATTTATTTTTTTCACTTTTGATGTTCGAGTTTCTTAAATCTCAAACATATGGTCTCGATCATATGAGTTTCGAGATTTCGGAAATTCGATCATCAGAAGTGAATCCATATATATATATATATATATATATATATATATATATATATATATATATATATATATATATATATATGGATTTATGCCATCAGGAAGCTCAGCAACATTATGCAATATAAGTGTGATGCAAACAGTGTCCCTGTTTAAGAAGTACATTATCCCCATATATTCACTCTGAACGTTTTCAATTCCCATCCACCCATTCAGACTGGTTTTGAAGGATGCCAGGAAGCTACTGTGTTTCTTATGTAAGAGCAGCCTGTTCCATTAATGGGGGATGGTCTGGACTAAGGATTTGTTGCATAGACGGCGATAGTGTAGTGTACTGGCTCACCAGATGTGCAGTAACAAGCACCGCCCAAAACTCTCCCCCGTTGTTGTACGTCAGTTGGAATTATTCAATATTCATCCAGTGTGAATGAATATTTATTGTTTCTGAAATGTACGATGCCACAATTTTTTTATATGCCAAACATGAAATGACAGCAGGTTTTAAAAACAGAGAAAGTATGCCTGTAATCATATTTAGATCTGTATATTTAGGTTGAATTAAATTATTTGCAGCTGTTAGAGGCCTTACTTATTTTGGTCCGAAATATTGCTTAGTTTGAAACGGTGAAAGCTGTGTACTGAACAGACAGCAATGGTTTTGCATTGTTCAGAAATATATTTCCCAGTTCCTCGTAACATTGGTGATTTGGGTAGAAAAGGTGGAGGGTTATGCTTAACAAGTAATGACAGTAAATAAAGTTGTACGGTTTCACATTCTCCTGTTCTAGCAACTACAGTTAATAGTAATAATATTTTTAAAAAAGTGTCCCCCATTTATGCGTGATTTATTTCTGGATTTGTCTGTGATTTTGGACATTAAGATGTTGCTTTCTATGCAGAGCAAAATAAGGCACAGATAAGGAGCAGTAATGCAAGGTAAAATATAATTGTGTTACTTTATAAGTCCCCATGACTGAGAGTTAAATGCAGCAAGTACTCACATCCTCAAGCCCTCGTTCCTCGAAGTTCCACATTGGAAGGATATGAATGGCATGTCAGTCATATCTTAGTTCATATGCAACTTTTCACACCAATCACCGGAGACACGCCCACTCCTGCGCAGAACTGAAGGTGAGCCAGTACACTACACTATCGCCGCATAGACATGTTGATACACCTAGAGTGGGCATTTGTTTTACCACTGCTTCTGTTTAGGTGCAGTAACTCAGAGGAAGGGTGATACACAGCACAGAATGATAAGCAGAAATCACCCCTTAACATCCTGTATGCCACTGACTAGAAGGAGAGGGATTTAAATATATTCAAATAACTTAATCATTTGAAGTCTGAGTTCTTTTTAAGTTCATAGGTAAGTACTAGGCAATCAGTCTGTAGACTATTTCAAGTCTAACCAAAATGCCATATTCAGAATTTCCCTCTAGCCTCAAGGAGGGCAAGACAAGATAGACTGGGACAGAATTTGAGGCTGCCCATCCAATTGTCTAGGTTTACCACGAAGGTGCTACTTTGTTTGAGATGTAGTGGAAGATTGTTCCATTGGTTAGGGATATACTGGGATATGACTATATCACACTGTGTATTATTTATCTGATAATGTATGCTTAGAGGTGCAGTGGATAGTGTTGTCACCTCACAGCAAAATTTCCCTGGTTTGATTCTCAGCCGAGGTGCCTTCTGTGTGGAGTCTGCATGTCCTCCCTGTGTTCACATGGGTTTCCTCCTGGTGCACTGGTTTCCTCCCACATTCTAAAGATATGGAGTAGGTGGATTGGACACTCTAAGTTTGCCATAGGTGTGAGTGTGTGGTGGGGAAGAACTCCTGTGGTAGGGTTAGCCACCTGGCAGTGTAAATCTTGGCTCTAGATTAATGTCACTGTTGAAATGACACCCTAAACCCATGTGCAAAAATGGGGAAAGGGTGTGTGGATGGATAGATGGATGAAGGCTTAGTTCCTTTAACAGTGTATTTCATGTACTATTAGTTCTGCGAAGGAAAAATAGATCAAATAGGGCTGAATCTTTCATGACACAAAAGGCCAGACATAAAAATACACAGGGGAGTCTGTAAGAGATTGAGTAGAGAGAAAGGGTTGCCAATTTCTCCAGATAACTATGATTTTTGAGGCCACTGATCTTTTTAGTTATCAATCTCCGATATCTCTAAAGTTTTGTGATATGTTTAGAGTTATATTCAATAATGGGCCTGATAAAATATGAGTAAAGGGGAATTAAGAGTTATTTGGATCTAGTAAAGATGCTTTTGGAAATGAAATGGGCCCGATAAAAGGCTTTGCAAACTACTGTGGAGACATGATGATCAAATGTTAAGGAATTATCAGTAAGAGTACCTAGATCCCTTACAACAATGTCTGATTGGAGGTGTATCTCCTATATGGTAAGTGAAACTATTTGTTTACCAAAATGAACTATACTATATTTTTTAACTTTAATTTGAGACCATTGTCCTTACACCAATTATTAATATGGTTTAAGCCATGTTGGAGCAACTGTGAGTCAGTTGAAAGTCAAATAACAATACCCAATTTACAGACATCTGCAAACTTAGTTAACCATATGTCAAATAGGAGAGGGCACAAAACTGAGCTGTGTGGTGTTTTGCTTTTGGATGTAGCACCTGGTACTCTAACCACTTGGGTTCTGTCAGACAACCAGTTAGCTCTCCATTGCACAATATAAGGATTTATATTCAGATTTACAAGTCTATTATAATGCTTGTATTGGGAATAGTGTCAAAGTCCTTGGCCAGGTCTAGTTATGCTGTATGTACTGCATAACCACCATCCACTGCTTCAGTTGCTTTTTCTAAAAAAAATAATGAGGTTAAAGAGGCAGCACATTCCTTTGATAATGCAAATTGACGAGGGATCGGGATTGAGGGATTTTTACATGTCCAGATTAATTAAATCTGAGATAATGCACTCCATAGCTTTACATGTACGGCTAGTGAGATTAATGGGTCTATAGTTACCAGGGTCTGAGGTTGGGACACCCTTGTACAATGGCATTATAATAGCTGTTTTCCAGGCTTCAGGAATGTAACCAGTGTAGAGGCTCATATTAAAGGTTAAGTAGGGTTCAGCAAAGCCATATTTGACACTGATAATCACGTAAGCTGGTATCTTGTGAGGGCCCATGGATGAAGTACACTTTTTGAAAGGGCTGAGAGAACTTGTTCCATTGTAATTAAAAGGGGTGACTGGGATTGTAGAACTTGGTCAGATTAATTAAAGGGGGTAGCTTGGATAGGGGAACCAGTGAGGAACTGTTGAGATCAGTCAAGTTGTTTTAGATGCTTTGCAAGGTACTTGCAGAAGAAAACAGTATATTCACTGATGGGCCCAAAAAGAAACAAATAAGATAGATCTATTATTTCTTTGCAACTTGAGGAGATACTATGAAAGATATGTTGTGCAATGTAGAAGGATTTTCTTGCCAAAACAGAGACATGGTGGTCCACAGACAGTTTGTTATCAATATAAGTTCCTGATGCCTGCATCAGATTTAAGTGGAAGGTTACTTATATTACACAGGATAGTGATGCCAGGTTTATCAGAACAGTCTTCTGCATTTCCTAAAATGGGTGTTAAGCCCAGGATGAAAACATGAAACATTTGTTTGGTTTAGCCATGGCTGACAAAATGTGAGTATCAGAATGAAATTTGATGATTATTCCAGTTTGCAATCATTAGCAAAACTAACCTAGTCTTAGTCACTCAATAAGGGCTTTCAGTATCAGACAAGTATTTATTTATTTATTTAGTGTAAGTATATAGAAAGGAGGAAGGGTTCCAGGACAGGACTCTATGGAATATTGCTGGTGACATTTTATGTGTGGGTGAAATGCATCCAAGTTGAATGGCATGGGTTCTGTCGGATAATCAATTACCTTTCCAAAGTAATATGTATAGGTTAATGCTGAGTGGAGACATTATGTCAAAAATTCCAAAACAGGAATACTGTCTGTAGAGGTTATTGTTGGGATTAGATTTTTTCAATAATATTAGTAAGAAGGGTAGTGTCCATAACCGTATCAAGGTCCATGTAGGCAACATGGATTATCCTCCCTTTATCCATGGCCTCACTAACCCCTTTTTTAGAATTCAGCTAGGTTGAGAGAAAGAACTGCATTTACAATGCTAAACTGGTATATATTTCATGATATAAGATCACCTGTATCATTGCTTCTTAATTCAGCTGTAATACATTACATAGCCTTGCACATAACGCTAGTGAGACTAATAGATCTGTAATTCCCAGGGTCAGTGGATGGACCTTCTCTACGCAAGGGCACCACAGTAGCTGTTACTCACATCTCAGGGGTGAGACTCAGGTTGAAGAGCTAACAGAGGAGGTTTGCAAGATAGAACTTAACATTTCTTAGCAATCAAACAGAAATATTGTCAGCACTAAGGGAAATGCTATTTCTAATTTTGGAAAATGCTGAAGCAACTTTATTTCCATGGAATTTTAGAGGAGCAGTGCAAAGGAGGAATGGGTAGTAAAGAATTAGGTGGGTGGTAATGAAGCTGGAAGAGGATTTTTCTAGAAGATTGCTAGTATTGTCCTTGGGGTTAGCGATTAAGATGGAATGAGAGATAATTTCACCAAAGAATTGTTGGTCACTTCTAAGCTCCAAAATATACATAACTGAAGAAGGCTTAATGGTTGCATTATGAGTTAGCTGTAACACTAAATTTGTAGCTGCCCTTGTGTTTTCTATTGACTAATTTGCAGGACTAACTTTTCAGTTTTAAAACACTTTTGTAAAGATGAAGTGGACATCTTTTAATAGATAGCCAGTTATTTATGCAGTGGTGCAGTGGCTAGTGTTGTGACCTCACAGCAAGAAGTTATTTGGTTTGATTCTTGGCTGGGGTGCCTTCTGTGTGGAGTTTGTATGTCCTCCCTGCATGGGTTTCCTCAGGGTGTTCTGGTTTCTTCCCACATTCCAAAGATATGCATCTGGAGCGTTTCTCTCTGGGCCTCCACTGAAAATGAGCTCTGTCCCAGTTGAAATTTCCTGGTAGACAAATGCTAAATAAATAAAACACAATTTTTCTTTCTTTTTTTATACAGAGTTTATTGTTATGGGAGTTCCAATATATGGATTTAGTTTTAAACTTGCAAATATCCTTATGTTGAGTTGGTGCAGATGCCTCAGTACATAGCAGATATAAAATTCAAAGAACAGTGCACTTTTTGGCATTGAGCTTGAGGCCATTAGGGTTACCACCTGTCCCACTTTGCGAGGGACAGTCCCTATTTGGGCAGTTGTGTTCTGCAAAAAAATTGAAAAAATGGCAAATGTCCTGAGATTTTAGGACAAAATTATTTCCTATATTTTATGTAATAGTTGCATAAAACAGTTATTCTGTATCTGAAACACCTAAATGTTATAAGAAACAGAATAAGGAACTAAAATGCTACAAGAATAAGCTTTTATTTAGGCAAAAAACTGAAGTTCTGTCCTTTGTACTGGCCATGGGTATGTTTTGCCCTGCAAAATCTGACATTTGTACCAAAAATGTCCCACTTTGGGCATTTGAAAAGGTGGCAAGCCTAGAGGCCATGCCTCTGACACCAGGCATCTGTCTCAGTGAGGCCCTTCTGTAGGATGTCCACATCATTTGGGGACTCGACTATGGTTCCTAGTTTGCAGTCATCTGCAAACTTCATTATCCAAAGACCTTCTGTGTTAGCCTGTACTTCAGAGTAGTAGATACCAAACGGACTGAACCCTGTGGTACTCCACTTGTCACTGGTTTGAAGTCAGATTTGGAGTCTGCAACTTTTACACTGTGAGTTCTGTCAGTGAGCCATTTGGCAACCCATCTTGTGATGTAGGGATGGTGTCAAAAGCCTTGGCACTTACGCAGGCTTATTGTACTTATTGTGCTTCTGGGTCACTCCTGAGTCACCTGAGATCAGACTTTTAATGTACTCATCCCCTTAACAAATAAAAAAAATAAATAAAAGAAATAAGAATGGTGATAATTTTCTAGAGTATTCCAGCTGAAATAAAACTCCTGCTTGCAATATCCATGGTCAGTCGTCTTCATTTTTGTATTTTTATAGCTACAGAATTTTTATAAGTTTAAACAAGGTAACAGAGTTGCCTATTAAGAACAGTTGCCTATCCCTAGTTTCATCTGTTATTGCACATTTGCAAAGCTTTTGGTTTTAGATTTTTCTTTTCTAATATTTTTCTTTTTTCAGGAAGTAAAATTTCAAAGTTTAAATGAAATTAAGTGGGTGGCAGTGGAAAGAGTCAAAAACACCAAGTTTCTGGGGGTGCACATCTCAGATGACCTATTCTGGTTGACTCATATTAGCCACACAGTGAAGAAGGCACAGCAATGTCTGCACTTCCTTCAGAAACGGAGGAAGGTAAACCTGTCTTAGTCCATCCTCAAAGCCTTCTACAGGGGGACCATGAAGAGCATTCTCTCAAACAACATCATAGTTTGGTATGATAACTGCAAAGCATCTGACTGCAAGCCTGTCTTGAGGGTAGTGAGGACAGCAGAAAAAGTCATTGGTTCCTTGCTCCTATCCATGGATGATCTGCATGAGACTCATTGTGTGGGAAGGGCTAGGAAGATAATCAACAATCTCACTCACCCTGCCCACAGCATACACTTCAGCCTTTCATTGGGCAGGCGGTATTGCAGCTTACACTGCAAAACATCTAAACTAAACGGTAGTTTCTTCCCTATATCCATAAGGCTGCTGAACATGAATGCGAGGCATGACAGCCAATAGTTAGATCAATATGCCACTTGCTGCAAAGTATCATCTACAGTAATCACTCTGGAAAATTGCTTCAGTAACTGGTACAGTTAGCCTAATTTCTTATACTATTGCATCCTGAATGTGCAAAGGTCAGGGATGAGTCACCATTCCATACACGTGCAATATGAACATCAGAATATATCATACTACAACTGATGGAGTGGAATATTCTAAGCAATCACAATGTGAAGTCATATTCTTGCAATACCTACTAGTATAATATTGTCTAATGTCTTCCTGTCCAATTGTGGTAATTTATTGTGTTGTTAATATTTTAATTATTACTGTATGGGCATTAGTCTTACTGTCATTCAACTATGTGTTCATTGTTATGTCTTGCACGAGGACCAAAGCAATGTAATTTCATTCAGCTTGCTCTGCTGTGTATATCTGATTGACAATAAAGTTTACTTTGAATTTGAAGTGCTAGACCAAACTCTATAACACTGCTGGACAACCTCTCAGCCACTAAGTGGAAAAAATCTGACAAAGCTTAAAAATGATGGAAGAAAGACCCCAAAATAGGGAGAAACTGTAAATATTTATCTTATAAACTTAAAAAAATTGCTAGAATAACAGTTTTTGTGTCAGCATGAATTTTCTGAAGAATGTGAAGTTTGAAATTCAAATGTACTTAACTTTTTTAGTGACTTGAATCATCAGTGATTTGCCAGAAAGCAACAAACTTTATAAGGAACTCACCAATAATATGACTGAAAATCAAACATTCTCAATAAATCTGGACAAAAGTTTGGTTTTGGAATAGGTCATTCACTTCCTTGCAGAAGCTCACCAAGTGATATTGATCATCTATAAAAGAATAGGTACCAGAAGTGCAGATCACAGATAATCAATATTAAATGAGCATTTTATTACAGAATGGAGTATTTTAGACAAAGACTGGACAACGTGGACACAAGATTTGCTGTATTCATATGCAGAGTTTTGGGGAGATTCTGCCAAGTACAGAGAGTAAAGAGAAGACAATTACCAAAACTTCTGTATGTCATTTTATTTAACTTAACTATCAAATCACTTTTAGTGGAGGTTATTATTTTTGTGATGCATGATGGTTATGATCACTGAACTTTAAATTAGTAAAATAATACTAATAATAATAATATTAATAATAATAATACTAATTCAGTGTGTTTATCTGGGGCAGAAAACCATGGTTCCCTTTCAGATCCCTGAGTCACAACAATTTGAATAACAACTGAGATTCAGACAGAAAAAAGTAATGAATTCTGAAACATGCTGTTATACCTTTCAAGTGCATTTGGCTGAGGCTTCCTCCATGTACCCTACCTCATCTGCTTATAAACTCTGAGGTCACTGATTTTTGAAGAATGGTGTAAGATGCAACAACCATATATGTTATCCGTGTTCGCATTTGTGCTGCCACTGTTCTGACGAACACAACAACAGTCCTTGTAATTTCAATAGGTACCTACAAACCTTCCTTTATGTATTTATTTAATTGGTTGATGCTTCATTGATTGGGTGCTTGGCTGGTTGATTCGGTGCTTGACTGGTTGATTGGTTGCTTGGCTGGTTGACTGAGTGCTTGGCTGGTTGATTGGATGCTTGCTTGTGTGTGTGTGTGTGTGTGTGTGTGTGTGTGTGTGTGTGTGTGTGTGTGTGTGTATATATATATATATATATATATATATATATACACACACACACACATATAAGAGAGAGAGAGATATAGATGTATATATTGATACAGATATAGATGTATACACGGATCCCTATCAGTTGATTGAATTTTCAGAAACTTGAAATTCATTCAGATGAGACCATATGATCGAGTTTTTGAAAACGCGAAGCTTTTGAATAGAGATCGTGGTACAGCAGGGATCAGGAAATTTACCCATTTCTTCAGTGTAGTGTGATCTCAGAGTTGGTATATATAATATGCAGGGATATGTGGAGGGGTGCAGGAGGGCTTACTCTCCGGCTTAAATGCAAAAAAAAAAAAGCACATTTTTGTGGGGGGTTCTTTGATGTCTGAGTTTTCAGAAACTTGATCATATGGTCTTGTCTGTATGAATTTTGAGTTTCTGAAAACCCAATCATTTGACATTAGGTCTGTATATACTTATATATTGGAGTACTTAAATAAGCAAAACTCCTTATTGTCATCCTCTGTTTTTTTGGAAAAAAAAAATTAGCAGGGCCCCACATGAGTGTGTGTGCAGGGTGACGTGCTGCTCTGGAAAATATGTTTTAAAATTTGCATGGTCTGAGGTTATTCTTCTCAATATGCACAAAAGTGTGTTGACTATTTTTGTGAATGTTGTACTGATTCAGTCATTAAACTTAAACATTTTAATGCTTCTAGAAGCACTAAAAAGCATACATTGGTTAGAAGTACCCCATCAACTAACATATACACAGCTTCTTGCCACCTGTAACCTTATACACAACTTTGTTCCTAGTCAGTCATTACGATCCAGTGACCAAAAGCTCTTGTCTGTCCACAAACCTATCAAATCTGCTGGGCATTATTTGTACTCATACCATGTTGCTAAGGCCTGTAACTCCTTATCTCTATCCATCAGGTCAATATCGAGCCACCACCCCCATTCTTCATTCTGAAAGACATCCTAGTCAAAAGCTGGCTCTGTTCTTGCTCAACACCAGGCTAAACTATACCCCTAAATATGGACAAATGGCTATTCACTCCTTACATCTCCTTACTGTTCTTTCTTAACTCACTGCTTTACTTCTATCAATTTTTCCCCTGGCTTGTACCATAAACCTATTTTTTTCTCACTTTGTATTACACTTCCTTTTGTATTATACTAACTAACCTTTAATGTACAAACTGGCTAAAATTTCCCTAATTATTAAATCACTGTCATGTAACATATCTATTCTTAACTAATGTTTTTATATTATGTCAAATTTAGTATAATTATATAAGGAGTATTTGTTTTTGTATTATTTTTATAGACTGTAAATTTATTATTCTTAAAATGTTTTGTAATCCTTTGCATCTTTTCTCCCTGGGCTTCCACTAAAAATGTGCTCCTACACAGACAAACTTTCCATTCTCAGGTAACCAAATGCCAATAAATAAATAAGTTGATGTAGATATAGATACAGATACAGCTTTAAATATTTTTAGTAAAAATTAATTTGTTGCAGTATCGGTAGCAAATGTTAACTGACAGCATAGGCAATCAATTCACTGGTGTCAGATGATAACAGCTGAGGAAAAATGCATCAGCATATAACTGTGGACAGCTGGAATAAATAAGTAGGCTATTATATATATATATATATATATATATATATATATATATATATATATATATATATGTATATATAGATATAAATATATATATACACACACACTCACACATAAAACTGTATTGTATACCATTGCTTTTCAGGGAGTTAATGACTACAATCATGTTATGTATATCTTGTACATATAATATAGAAATGTTGAGGGATCTACAAACAGCTTTCCAGAGACTATAACCCTGCCCTTCAGCACCTTGCCACCCCTACACCACCTCCAGAACCTTAAGATCTAGCAACCAGTACCAAATAAAGGTCATTAAACACAAAAATGAGGCTGGCAAATCTCTCTTTGCCTGCTCTGCTGCCAGAACCTGGAACTCACTCCCAAATCACTTAACTTCTGTTACCTCTACTTCCCAATTTAAAAAACTTTCTCAAAACCCACTACTTAACAAACTGGCTTTGCTCATGTCACCCTCCCAGTTAAACCATAACATCCCTGTTGTTGTGATCCTACGTACATCACAACAGTGGCTCTCTACATTCCATTCTCTTCTACTCTACCCAATGATAAATACCCTACAATAAAAAAAAATTGTGTCAGAGTTTCATGAATGTATATTCTAATGTATTGACTTTCTTTTAGATATTTTAAAATAGTTAATTTCTACTAAGTATTGTTGTATAAATCTCCTGCTTGCTGTAATACTCACTTCTTATCTTACCATATTGTATCTTTTGTACTGTACTTTACCGAAGCTTTTCTCCGCAGGCCTCCGCTGAAAATGGACCTGTGTCCAGTCAGGCTTTCCCAGTAAACAAATGTAAAACAAAAAATAAAAATAAAATAACACAAGTAAACTCATGGTACAAGTTGTATATATGCTTGAGAAGTCTGCAAAGCACTTAAAAAGAGCTGCTAGATAACAAAAACTACAACGTTTATTTGCATTATGGAAATCAAGGTATTATAGATAATCTGTAAGTTGGTGCTAAAATAATAAAGGTGCCTGGAATACGTTTTTCAGGAACATAAGTACTAAATCACACCATATTGACAATTCTATTGCTCTTGTAAACTTGTTTTCAAAGAAATCTTAAACATCTTTTCAGGAGTGTACCTTAAAACATGAGGTAGTGCATTTCAGAGTTGGTTACTCATGTGGTACTAAGAATCTACATATGTGTTACTTATTTTGGTGGATTCAACTAAACGTTGAGTGTAAGTTCTGAATACTGCATCCTGACTGCAGCACACTACAATGTTAACAAAATCTTAAATTAGCCATAGAAATTCACTTGGGAATGACTGGTTAAAGAACCCTTGAAATGGCATGAACAAAACTTTACCCCAGTGAAAGGCATTTGAAAAGAGATTACTATAGGCAGGAGAAATTCTACATTTAAATGCTAATAAGAATAAGACACAATTCACTGCCCTCATTGTGTGCTTTGTTGCTAGGTGTTTGTTTTTCTTTCAGCTTTTCCTGGTTAGGGGTAGCCACAGAGGAACTCCGGTCCGCTAATGACTGGCAGTTGATTTTTATGGTGCCGAGGTGCCAGCCCGACGCCCAACCTTCAACGAAGGCACGCCCATTCACACATGTCTTTTGAACACCACTCAACCATGGGGAGGACATGCAAACTCCACACAGAAGGCGCTCCAGCTGAGAATTGAACGGGAGAACCTTCTGCTGTGAGGTGACAATGCTACCGCTGCACCACCTCGGCTTGCTTGCTATGTTGCTAGGTGTAATACGTTATATTACTTAACTATTTTGAAAATTGCATATGTAGAATCACACTAGCAACTTAACTAGTGCATGAATACCCTGTAACCAGAACTGAAAAGATTAATTTGTTTTGTAATTGGTGAGTTTGTAAACATCAATATTTAAATAAAGTGCTAGGCTGACTTGAATGGAATGTCCTTGACAGGCGCATTTACAAACAAATACAACAATGTGAAAAACCTTAGTCACTGTAAACATGTAAACACTCCCACCCCCCTGGAAAAGAAGTGAGTGATTCTAAAATTTGGTATTCCAGTTTGTGTTGCACCTGCTATCAATAAGTTCTGAACATGCAAACACAAATCGTTTCTCACATTCTACAGAAATGAGAATAATGTCTAGTTTGATATTGTAGCTCTGTCATACAAAAAATAGGGTCTATATTAAATCAACGAAAATCCATTACATCGAATACCAAAACAGCGACACATATTACTCAAACCATGAAAATACTGAATGCACTAAACCGCGAAATTTAAAATGTCGAACGTTCATATTCAGCCAACCCCAGAACCCGTTACATACTACCTACCCAAACAAAATAAATAAACCACATACATACACTAACCAAACCCTACTCCTAACCCTAAAGTAAAGCACCAAAACTCAACTTCTAACCCTACATTAAACCCCACATACACAACTATCTATGCACTATCCTAAACCCCTCCCTAATCCTAAGGTCTGTAATTACCACACACTTCCCCTACGGAGATATACCCAAACAAAATAAATAATACACATAAATACATTTAACAAAACCCTACTTCTAACACTACACTAAATTTTACACACATTACCTGTCTATACACTTACCTTAACCTGCAACCTAACCCTAAGGTCCGTAACTATCGCACACTTACCTTACGGAGCTATACCACAGACGGGCCAACCAAAAAACGTTGACATTTCGAATTTACGTATTTCGCGCAATACGTGTCGATGATTTCGTATTCGTGTAAACGGAGTTTTGACAATCTAATAGGAACCCCAAAATAAAGTACACAGCAGAGTTTTATCTGACCAACTCAGCTCTCCCCCTGTCAGGTAAGTGTTGCAACTCATATAAGTATTTGCATGTTTAGTAAATGCTAACATTGACAGATGTGTTTTATTTGCAGGTCTGTCACAGACATTTGGAGGATCTTACTAAAATCCATTAATTCTACATTCTCTGGAATAATACAAGGCTAAATATGGCCCTTGAAATTGTTGGTCTTGGTGTAATTGGTTTCATAGGGACATGTGCTGTAACAGGGATGCCTCAGTGGAGAGTTACAGCCTTTATTGGCAGCAACATTGTTGTCTTTAAAAATATATGGGAAGGTTTGTGGATGAATTGTATCTGTCAAGCTAACATAAGAATGCAGTGCAAGGTATATGATTCTCTTCTGGCACTGACCCCTGACCTTCAGGCTGGCAGAGGACTGATGTGTGCTGCTGTAGCGCTAACCGTCTTAGCTATGATAATAGCCATCATTGGAATGAAATGCACACAGTGTGCTGGAGATAATGCACGTGTCCAAGGATATATACTTCTTGCTGCTGGAATTATATTTATTTTGGGTGGAATTCTAGTTCTGATCCCAATATCCTGGACAGGACATAATATTATCAGGGACTTTTATAATCCTTTAGTTAACAATGCCCAGAAGAGAGAACTGGGAGAAGCCTTGTACATTGGCTGGGCAACTACAGTTGTCCTTATTGTAGGTGGAGCAATCCTGTGTTGTATGTGCTGCTGTACAAAAGAGCCAGTACAGGTATACACCTCATCCAGCAACCTACTGCTCCCATCACGTCGCCCAAAGAACTGCAAGTACTTACAGCAAAAGTCAGTATGTTTAGAGTGTGTGCCTGGGGTCGAAAGCAAATGAGCAGGTACTAATCCCCCTGTAAAGCATGTAGAAAAGTGAATGTCATCTAAACTAAATATTCATATAGCAGAAGAAGAGATTACTTTCATTTATGATATGCAAAAGAAAAAATGCAAAATTATTATTGCAATACTGATGAGTCAGTTTTTCTTTGTGTTTAATCTTGACTAGAATTATAGAGTTCAGATTTTTGCTAAACTTTCCACTTTCAGAGTGTCAGTGTTGTGTGGTGTAAATAGAAAATTAATAAAAACAATCTCCAAATGCATGTATTGCTTATTTATACTACATAAAGTCAAAAATATAGCCTCTAGTAAGAATATTCTGAAATCATTCACTTTAAAATTACTACAGGCATTAACTGTATGATAATAAATAAATAAATGAATAAATAAATAGACAAGTAAACAAAAAAAACAGAAACAACAGAAAAATAAGAAAATGGGGAGGCATTTATAGTGTTGAAATATATTTTTACCACAGATGTGTGACCACATTTTTGTCCAATCAATGGAGGCACTTCTGTATTATAAAGGGGCAGTATAGTGACTCAGGGATAAGATCTGCTCCTCATAAGTGCACAGCCTAAAATCATTCTTTACTTGGAGTCATTCTCTGTATGGTTTCCCTACATCTAAATGCACTTCCTCTGGGACATACATCATTCCTTTCCCATATGTTTTTTCCTTTCAGCTTTTCCCGGTAAAGGGTCGCCACAGCAGAACTCCGGTCCACTAATGATTGGCAGTCGTTTTTTATGGTGCCAAGGTGCCAGCCCAACGCCCAACCTGCAACGAAGGCACACCCATTCACGCATGTCTTTTGAATGCCACTCGACCATGGGGAGGACATGCAGACTCCACACAGAAGGCGCTCCAGCCGAGAATCGAATGGGAGAACATCTTGCTGTGAGGCGACAATGCTACCGCTGCACCACCGTGGCTTTTAGGTTCATAGATAGGTACTAGGCTATCTGCCTGAAGGCATTTATAAGCCTAGCCAGAATGTGTTGGCTTTCGCCGCCCCCTTAGATTAGTTCCCTGTGCCTCTGTCCAGCAGAGCCATTGAAGTGATCCCTGGGGTAAACTTTCTGTTTCCCATCTACTCATCAAGGTTTCTCTTGAAGAGGGTTAGCGAGGAGCTCTGCCTAATGTAGACTGGAATCTTGTTCCAGAGCATGGGAAGTCTCTGGGACAGGAATCTATCCCTCCAGCACATCCTATTTATTGCTGTGGTGAGGTTTAGATCCCTGGAGCATGTGGCTCGATGGGATATGGTTTTCTTTAGGTGGAACATGTCCATCAATTCTGGGTTGGACATGGCCTTGTATGTCAGGCAGTGATCACCTCTGAATAGGCGGTACACAACCGAGTACAGCTGGAGTTTCTTCAGTCGAGCTGCATAAGGCATCTTCTTGAGGCCAGTGATCCTCTTGTTGAGGCACTTCTGTGGTCTTTCCAGCTGTTGCAGGTGTCTTGTAAGGTACATCCCAAATGGGGCATTGTGCTCTATGTTGGGTCTGATGAGTGATGCATAGAGGGGCCCAATGACCTCTTTCAATCTGGATGCAAACCCTTTTGTGATTAGGTAGGCCACAAAGAAGGATTTTCTAACCACGTTGGCAATGTGATTATCAAAGGAGAGGTTACTATCTACTTGGCTCCCCAGATCCCTTATTACGTCTTCGGTATTTAGGGGGCTACCTCCTATGTGGTAGTTTGTGGGTACTTTGTTTTTTCCAAAGGGGATGACTATGCACTTTTTGGCATTTAGCTTGAGGCCATGGTTTTGACACCAGGTATCTGTCTCAGTGAGACCCTTTTGGAGGATGTCTGTGTCAGCCAGAGAGTCAGTTATAGCCCCTAGCTTGCAGTCATCTGTGAACTTGGTCAGCCATAGTCCTCCTGTGCTTGCCTGTACCTCTGAGAAGTATATGCCGAACAGGAGGGGCTCCTAGGACTGAGCCCTCGGAAATGTCACTTGTAACCGGTTTAGAGTCAGACGTAGCTCCCGCAACTCTTACCATGTGGGTTCGTCTGTGAGCCAGTTGGCAACCCATCTCTTGACATAGGGGTTTATGTTCAGGCTGGTGAGCTTGTCTATAATACCTGAGTGGGGAATGGTGTCGAAGGCCTTTGCAGGGTCTAGGTAAGCTATGTGGACCACCTTTCCCTCGTCTATAGTCTTGGTAACTGTCTCAAAGAAGTCCACCGGGTTTAGGAGGCATGATCTGCCCTTAACAAAGCCGAACTGGATAGGGTCCTATGTTTGGAGGTTTCCAATGTCTCTGTTAATGAGATCCATGATGATGAGCTCCATAGCTTTGCAGACCAAGCTAGTCAGGCTTATAGGGCAATAGTTCCTGGGGTCCGTTGTGGCTCCACCTTTGTGGAGTGGAATAACCGTTGCTGTGCACCACTCTATGGGTATGTAACCTGTGGAGAGGCTGAGTTTAAACAGTGTGTTTAGGTGAGTGGTTAGTTCATCTTTGAGTTCGTGTAGGATGCAGCCTGGGACACCATCCAGTCCATCCGGTTCCATTTCAAAAATCCTAGAGAAATGTATCCATCTTCAACTCCTTCCCTATCTCTTGGAAAACAACCTATTAACTCCTACCCAACATGGATTCAGACCTAATCATAGCACCATGACTGCCCTCCTATCCTTCCTGGAAACTGTGAATAAAGCTAGAGATTCTGGCTTCACTGTATCTACCATCCTACTCGACCTCTCTAAGGCCTTTGACACTATCTCTCATAACCTACTCCTTACTAAACTGTCTAACCTAAACCTATCACCTTCATCTCTCAATTGGTTTACCAGCTATCTCTCCAACAGGCAACAAGCTGTCAAGTGGAAAAAAGCCACATCCTCCTTCCTCAACACCCCCACAGGTGTCCCAGGGTTCTGTATTGGGCCCCCTCCTCTTCAATATATTCATTAATGATTTTTTCCACTCAATCCCTTATGCTAACATTCAATATGTAGATGATTCTACAATCATCTGCACTGCCTCATCCATCCCAACTCTCTTAAAGCTGACTCAAGATGCCTTCTCTACCACAGAACAGTGGATGAAAGACAACCATCTAGCACTCAATGCAGCTAAAACAAAACTTATGATATTTACCCCCTCTAAAACCAACACCTTTCATAGAAAACTATTCTCCATCACCAGCCAAAATAATACACCTCTTGAACTGGTATCTGAAACCAAACTACTAGGAGTCCAAATCGATGACAAGCTTAAATTTGATTCCCATCTACTACTAAACATAAAAAAAACTCACCAAAAACTTGACATGCTCTATCAACACTATTGGTTCCTCACCTCAGCTACTAAGCTTACTCTCTCTACTACATTTCTCTTACCCTCCCTTCTTTATGGTGCCCCTCTTCTAACAAACCTACAATCATCTCTAAAAACGAAACTGTCCTTTTGTTATAATAAAATAGCCAGATTCGCCACTAGTAACAAATCTTCAACCCATCACTGTGCACCTCTCCACAAACTAAACTGGCTAGAGCTTCCCAACTACCTCTCCTATACTCAGCTCACCTATGCACACAAACTCATTTTCCAGCCATCCCTCTGTCCCCCCCTCTCTACTACCTTTAAAATGCACCACACACAAAGACTTCTAAGATCAACCAATCAAAACCTAATAGATGTTTACAGACCCCTTCGCCCCCCAAGGACAAAATCTCCTGTCCTTTTCCCTAGTACGCCTATGGAACTCCCTTCCTCCCTCCATTCATACCATCGCTAGCCTCCCATCCTTTAAAAAATCGCTCCACTCACATCTAACATCCACATGGGAATGCTCCTGCTCCCATCCCTCATAACCTATTCCTACAGTTTTCCATCTCACAATTCCAGACAGTAAATTCATACTTGCTTCTAGTAAAAAACTTCTTATTTGCGTCTAGTAAATTACTTATCTGCATCTAGCAAATTCTAAGCCTACTGCATCTGAGTACTTATTCTTAATCCTACTAGTGCAAAGTTCCCTAAAAAAAAAAAAAAAAAAAAAAAAAAAAACCTTTGACTTTTGACTGTAACCTCAATATTTTTGTTCTGTTTTTTAACCAGAATTGTTAAAATGTTAATCACTGTAATCGTTTTGTAATCTGTGTGTGGAGCTTTTCTCCCCAGGACTCCATTGAAAATGGGTTATTTTGGCCCAGTGGACTATCCTGGTTAAACAACTGCAAATAAATAAATAAACAAACAAATAAATAAATAAATATTGAGGCTGTGTTTTTGCCTTTGGAGAGGGCTGTTTTAACCCTAGTGTCTGTGATTCCAGAGGCACTGCATTCTTCTGGTATAGTTATGGGCCCTTTTGGGGGTGAAAGGGGAGTGAAGTTTGCACTGAACCTGTCTGCCAGGATGTTGGCTATATCGGTCGGTTCAGTGTATTTTGTGCTATTCTGCACTAACTCCAAGCAGATCTGAGAATTGCCACTTAGATTCTTGACATAGCTAAAGAATGCCTTGTGGTTATCTTTGGAGTCAATGGCAATTTTTCTTTCAAAGCTAGCCTTGAATGATTTTATGAGGGAACGTAGTTTTTTGCTGATACTTATCAGGGATGTCTTCTCTTCTTGGGATTTTCCTCTTTTCTGTACTAGTTTCCTCCTTCTATTGTATAGCTTGTTTATGGCAGGGGTCCACCAGACTGGTTTCCTTTTCTTGGAGGAGTGAGTCTTGGTTTTGTTTGGGATAGCATGATCCATGCATTCTTGTAGGTGCCCGTACAGTGCATTAATAAAGGATTTTGCAGCTTGGACAGCGTTATCCTTTAGCATAGGGGCTTTGAAACTTCCCACCTCGGTCTTAAGTAATGTGAAGTTTGCTTTGGAAACGTTTTTCACATTCCTTCACTGGGGTGGTGGCGGAATGTGGATATCCAGAGTGATTAGTTTATGGTCAGATCTAACCAGCAAGGGGTTGACCTCCAGTGTGGAACACCGGTCGCCCATATTGGTGACCTCTGGTGGGGGTGGTGACCAGTTGATCCAGGGCATTTGAGTTTATAAATTCTAGGAAATGTTGGGCAAGGGAGTTTGTACTTAAGTAGTTCTCCCAGTTAATGTTTGGGTAATTGAAATCACCCAGTACCAGGGTGTTTGGTAGGACCTTTATGTTTCCCAATGTTTCCAGGAATGCGGAGTGGGGGTCCTGGGACATGGTGGGTGATCTGTAGCAAGCTATAATTTGAATAGCAGTTTTGCCCGTTGTTAGTTGCACATGGATGATCTCTGAAGCATCGTGCTGTGCCATTAACCTGGAGGTGTGGGTATCCTTCATGAATTTGGATACTCCCCGCCTTTTGTATTTCAGTCCAGGTTTTGTGTCTGAAATGTATGGTATGAGTTGTAGCCTGGTAGTGCTGGGATGCTCTCTGCAGCCTTAAACCAGGTTTCTATTACTGCACATATATCGATTTTTTTCCATACTGAGGAGTGCCTCAAGTACATGCATTTTGAGGTTTAGGCTTCTGGCATTGAGTAGCATTACCCTCAGTTTTTTGTTACTTGTGATATTTATGGCAGTGGGTTGTCTTTTGAGCCTTGCCTAAAAAAGGCACTATGGGGGTGGCAAGAGCCTTGGCCAGTATTTGAAAGCCTAAGGGTGACAGGTGCAAGCCATCTCTAGTGAAGCAGCGTGGCTTGTCGAGCATGTCATCCCAGGCTGACAGACACTGAATCCCCTTTGAATGACACCAGAAGCTTAACCAATTGTTGAAATTGATCATTTTTTCTCTATACCGTGGTATCATTCTTGGTGAGGGCAGGATGCTACTCAGAGTCATGGTCATACCGGCCTGGGCTACGTGATCAGAGAGCTCCTCCATGTCTCTTTTTATGTAGTCCAGGGAGGTACGGCTCAGGTCATTCACACCAACATGGACAATGACATTGTCATATTTGTACTTGTTCTGGAGTGACCTGAGTGCTTGTGTTATGTGGCAGATCCTGGCACCCAACAGGCAGCTAACAGTAACCTTCTCCTTGTTCAGCCTAGTGAGTGGAACATCAGTGTCCCTGACTATAGATTCACCTATTACTAGTGTGTTGGGTATGTTATTTTGCCTTAAGGGCTGTGATTGTGTGGCACACTGGTTTTGTGAAATATGTGTTTCATGGTTTGTGTTGAGGGGTGGAGATTGCTTGGATGTCTGCTTTGGAGGTCTCTGTTGCTTTTGCAGATTTTTATTTAGAGCCTCCGAGTATGTTTTCGTGTATTTATGTGTGTTGCTTGCCGGTGCTGGTTTCATAGGTCTATATGAGACTGGTGGTGTTATGCAATTAATTCCCTTCTTCTCTTGACTGCCTGGTCCAGTCTTGGGTTGAGAGAGCTTAGCCTCCAGTTTGGCTGTATAATTGCATCTCTCGCATGTATTAGTGTTTGGTGGAAGGAGGGTTGTCTGTGTATATATAACATTGCCTCAAAATGCCCAGATTTACCAGTTGGACTGGAGAGTACACCTGAAACTGCCCTTTGGACATGCCTGGATAGGTACAGTGAACTGTTTTACTGAGGTAAGGTCGAATAGAGAGCCTTGTCCTTCTCTACAGTATAGGGGGGTCTAGTGCTAAGGTTTATAAGTTCTTGCTATGAGTTTTGAGCAAGTGCTGGTACGAGAAGTGAATGGTTTGAGCGCTTAAGTTGAAAGTTTGTCTAGTTCCAAGGGAAAAATTGAAGAGTAGACTTTGTGGAGCCGGGAATAGTTATACCCTAGCTAAACAGCGCTGCCCGGCGTGCAAAACCACGCAAATGCGGGTTTTATAGCAGGAAAATGAAAGAGAGAGAAATTAGCCCAAAATGGCCAATAAACTACTAATTTCTGGGCTGAAACCACTCCTCCAGGGACAGATAAGCTGCTCAAAGCTCCCTCTCTCACAAGTGAACAGAGAAACTTCCTTCTATCCAAGTAAGGTATGGGCAAACACAGAAACTTGGACCCCACCCAGTTTGGGTTTGTGAAGGGCCGATCTTGTCTCCTGAACCTGATTGACTTCTTTGAATCAGTCTCCAGAGCCATGGACAAGGGTAAGGTGGTCCACACAGCCTATCTAGACCTTGCCAAGGCCTTTGACACCACCCCCCACTCTGGAATCATAGATAAACTTACTAAGTTGGGCATTAATCCCTATGTCACCCAATGGGTTGCTAAATGGCTTACTGATAGAACCCACACTGTAAAAGTAGCCGACTCCAAATCCAGCTCCAGACAAGTGACAAGTGGAGTACCTCAGGGTTCAGTCCTGGGGCCGCTCTTGTTTGGCATCTACTTCTCTGAAGTACAGGTCAACACTAAGGGACTCTGGCTAACAAAGTTTGCAGATGACTGCAAACTGGGAGCCATTATTGAATCCCAAATGATGTGGATACTCTACAAAAGGGCCTTACAGAAACAGATGCTTGGTGCCAGAGCCATGGGCTCAAGCTCAATGCCAAGAAATGTATTGTTATCCCTTTGGGAAAAACATGTATCCATGAATTACCATATAGGTGGCAGTAAACTAAACACAGAAAGTGTGATAAGAGACTTAGGGACACAGGTGGACAGTGGTCTCACCTTCGATAACCACATCGCCACAACAGTCAGGAAATCCTTCTATGTGGCACACCTCATCACGAAGGGCTTTTCATCCAGAAAAAGGAGGTCATTGTCCCACTGTACTCATCCCTCATTAGACCCATTATAGAATACAACGCCCCATTTGGTATGTACCTCTCAAGACATCTGCAACAACTGGAAAGGCCTCAGAAATACCTCACTAAAAGAATCACAGGCCTAAAGCAGATGCCCTCGCTGACCGCCTTTAAAAACTCCAGCTATACTCTGTCGCATATCGTCTACTCAGAGGCGATCTCTGCTTAACATACAAGGCCATGTCAAACCCAGAGCTGTTGGACATGCTACACTTAAAGAAATCCCAATCCCTCAGAGCTACACGCTCCAGGGATCTAAACCTTGTCATCACAATAAACAAAACATGCTGGAGGGATAGGTTCCTGACCCAGAGACTCCCCAGACTCTGGAATAGATTGCCCATACATGTCAAGCAGAGTGCCTCTTTGGACCTCTTCAAGAGGAACCTTGACGATTGGATGGGAGAAAGGAAATTCACCCCAGGGATCACGTCAGTCGCCCTGCTAGACAGGGGTCCAGGAAAGTAAATAATGTGGGAAGAAATAGCCAGGGAATTGTTATGGCTAGGCTTGTATAGGCCCTAGGGCTGATAGCCTAGTACCAACCTATGAACCTATGAACCTATGAACTTGTAACACAGCCTTGAATTCAGCACTAACCTGAAAACTGGACTATACTAGCTTAGAAAGGCAGGAAAAAAAGGTTTTTTTTTGTTTTTTTTTCAGAAAATAAAGCAGATACAATAAAAAAAAAAAACACTTTAAATACACAGAAATGGCTATGACACTTGAGTGTGTAGCCTAATCATTAAGGTGTTTGCCTTACAAGCACAAGGTGTGGGGTTCTAGTCTCACAAGAGATAATTGGCTAGGCTTAAAATGGCTAGTAAGGGCAATTAGCCTAGTACTAACCTATGAACAACAGTTAATTTAAACACATAAATGATTTTGTTAAAGTGCAGGCAGTAAAATAAGTACAATATGTAGCTAAAACAAGCTTTTTAAATCACAGAAATGCTAGAAAATCATTGTTTTAGGTGGAATTAGGTAAAGGCAGCAAGAAAATGCAGAAAAATGATACTTAATTACTCCAAAGTCTCTCTTTTGTCTCTCTGCTGCTGTAGAACTCTGCAGGGCACCAGCAGGAGCTTGCTGAGCTGTATACTACAACAAAAACCTTGCAAATGCGGGTTTTATAGCAGGGAAATGAAAGAGATAGAAATTAGCCCAAAATGGCCAATAAAATACTAATTTCTGGGCTGAAACCACTCCTCCAGGAAAAGATAGGCTGCTCAAAGCTGCCTCTCTTACAGTGAACAGAGACACTTCCTTCTATCCAAGTAAGGTATGGGCAAACACAGAAACTTGTAACACAGCCCTGGATTCAGCACTAACCTGAAAACTGGACTATACTAGCTTAGAAAGGTGGAAAAACAAGTATTTTTTTTTTCAGAAAATAAAGCAGATACAATCAAAAAAACACTTTAAATGCACAGAAATGGCTATCACACTTGAGTGTGTAGCCTACAACAGTTAAACAGGTAATTTAAATACAAAAATGACTTTGTTAAAGTGCAGGCAGTGATATAAGTACAATATGTTGCTGAAACAAGCTTTTTAAATCACAGAAACTCTAGAAAATTGGCGTTTTAAGCGGAATTAGCTAAAGGCAGCAAAACAATGCAGAAAAATGATAGTTACTCACTCCAAAGTCTCTCTTTTGCCTCTCTGCTGCTGTAGAACTCTGTAGGGCACCAGGCAGGAGCTTGCTGAGCTGTATACTAGCCCTTTTATCTTTCCTTTTCCATGGTCTACACAATATGAAGCTGCACAATTTAATATAGCTATTTAATCAGCATATATTTATCTTTCCTTTCCCATATATGCTGATTAAATAGTATATTACATTGTGCAGATACATATTGTATAGATCCTTCACCTGTAGATCAGGTTGTAGCTGAAACAGTTTCAGTGATTAACCCATTTACTCATTAACAATTCATAACTAAATAGGCGTTAGTTTTGTGAAGTAGACTGTTCAATGACCATTTCATTAGTCTTACCTGTCTAAACATGGGGTAATAACTGGTAAGTTAAACCCAGAGATAATTCAAGCCTTTCTCTTTGAAAGTATTGGAGCACAGGATATTGTCTCCACTTTCCTTGTTTTTCACCTACAGCTACTTGATAAATATAGAACTGATTATATTGGAGGGAGGTGTAGCCCTCACTATCATCCCCCACTGAAAAAATGTTGAGTTTACTGTTGCTGGAAAGATAGTACTTCAAGAGGATAGTACTTTTTCAGGAGATCGTATGTGTGCTTAAATGTTGTCATGAGGTTTAGTTTAGTGGCAGATTGGTCATAAAACTGTCCTACACTCTGCAGCAATATGGAAAACAAAACATTTTATTCCATTTACAAAAGTACTTCCAAGTCAATGTGAATGATAGTCTCTCTCTTATTTACAGTTTCAGGCTGTTTTGTTCTTTTCTAGGACGTTATCTAGAGAATTATTGCATGACTATCTGCCTTTGATCTCTCACCAGCTTCTGATCTGAACAAAAGTGGTTATCACTTTGTGGAAAGCTACTATAATTCATTATGCAATTATGGAATGTGGACTCCACAGTCACCAATTAGAGCAGGCGAATTTAGGAGATAAGTGCAATGCTGAGAAGGCTGAAATAAATTAGAGACTAAGACAGTGAAGGAAAGTGGAAAACTGAATTTGATTAAAAGTGGTTTATTGCAAAACAGCATAAAAGTATACAAAAAGATAAACAACTATTTGGTTTCCCATCTGTTTTGTTGCAACCTCTAAAGCATACAAATCAAATAACTAGCATTTAATAATAAATTAACCCCCTTTTTCAATTACAGTTTTTACTGGTATTATAAACACTATTGCTTTTATAGGTCTTTCTTTAACTACTTTTTGTACAAGTTTAACATTACAATTGTACTCACACATCTGCATGTAGGATGTGATCCTACCTGCTACAGACAGACAGAGATAGACACACACACACACACACACACACACACACACACACACACACACACACACACACACACACACACACACACACACACACACACACACACACACACACACACACACACACACACACACACATACACATACACACACATTTGTTATAATTTGGTAACAACTACCCCCACTAAGGCATAAAACATTTGTGTTAATTTTATTGAGGGGTATTTAGTGAAATTCAGTGATTTGCAAAGAGTCTCACAGAATGCAGGTAGGACTCAAACTCAGGTCTACAGCTTTTCAGCCCAACATATCAACAGCAGTCTATCTGTTATAAACTACTTCATGTTAGAAATACCAGCCCAAACCAGTTTCAGAGAACTACTTAAATACAAATGAAATTTTGAACATCGCAAGTCAATTATTATTAGGTGCAGGCATTAATTTCACTCATCAAATTCTGCTGTTCATCATATCAGGAAGAAATTCATATTTTATACAGTTTTAAATGTCATGGCAACAGTATATCCAGTCATAACAATTCTCTGGTGATACAGGTGCCACGTCAAAATATAAAAGTGTATCTAAACTGCTACAATATGTGGAAGCTTTAGCAAACAGAAGACAAAGCTATCTCACTTATGTAATGGAAACAATATGTATGCAGTATTAACTGCAACATTAATGCAATAATCACACAAATTAATATTCTCCTTGATATAACAATCTTTTTTAACAGTCAGGGAAAGTGTGAACATATTTTTCGAGGAGTGGTTGTGATATGTAACAAAACACACAGGGCTGATATACAAAATAGTTATTCCTCAGCAGGATTATCTTGATTTCCCTAGCTCTGTTCTCTGTTTCCTGCTGTATGTATTTTAATTGTGCATTGTAAACAAATGTATTGGCCATTACTCTGCTTTAAATAACATTGTAACTAGCAAACAAGCAACTGGCTATGAAATTATTTTTATTTAAATTATTACCGTTAGATGGCCCATTTATTCAGGAGCATCACATTTTCATGAGACTTAAGCAACCTAAGATGGATTTGAGGCTGAGGCCCAAGACGTTTGACACTAAGGAAGAGTGCAAATGAGGGATTACTGACCACATCTTTAAGCATTTTTATTGTGTGTGATCCTGAATTTGTTTTCAGGATGAGCCTCTGCATTGGAAGCTAGAAGGTACATTGCAACCAGTAATGAACTGGTACAGAAGGTAACACACCTTGAATACCTAATGATGAATGTGGGTAACCTATGGCTGAATGAAAACAGAATCCACCACTGTCATTTGCCTGAAATTCAACCCACCGGGGATTGGACACCATGTTGGTGAGTTGTGCATGCAGTGATGCCCTTTCCGGGGGTAATTGCCCCCTTCTTTTAGTGAGCACAGTTGTGAAACTGGCATATATAAGTTCAGGGATGTGGACAGCTTGACAAGCCTATTGCAATAAAACACTTAAAAAGGTTTTTTTTTTGTTTGCTTGCTTTTTTGGCTGGGGGGAATGCAGTTTGGGAATTCTGATCTTTGGCAGGTTGAACTTTATCTATTAATAGTAAAAGTATTGAATACAACATTACATGGGTATATGCACAACATCAAAAAAGGACCTGAGACTCAGAAAGAAAGATTAGGGCATAGCTATACACTTTGAAACCAGTATGAGTGTGTTTATAATTAAAACAATTTATTTATTTACATTTGTTGACCGGGAGTGTCCGATTGGACGTAGGTCCATTTTCAGCAGAGGCCCAGGGAGAAAAGCTCCACAGTTAAAACATACAGACAGTAATTACATTGGATTTACATAGCAATTAACAATTTGATCAACATAGCAATTAACAATTACGGGCGGCCACAGTGGTGCAGTGGTTAGCATTGCCACCTCACAGCAAGAGGTTCTCCGGTTCGATCCTCTGCTGGGGTGCCTTCTGTGCGGAGTCTGCATGTCCTCCCTGTGGTTGCATGGGTTTTCTCCGGGTGCTCCGGTTTCCTCCCACATCCCAAAGACATGCTGCAGGTGGATTGGACACTCTAAATTGGCCCTAGGTGTGAGTGTGTGTGTGTGCCTTCTGTGGAAGGTTGGGTGCCGGGCTGGCAGCTCAACACTGTAAAATTCCACTGCCAATCATGAGCGGACAGGTGATCCGCTGTGGCGACCCCTAACCGGGAAAAGCCGAAAGAAGAAGAAGAAGCAATTAACAATTACAAACATAGTTACAGATGAAGACCATAGTACATCAGTAGACAACTAGAATCTTTATCATCTTTGAAGTACATAACAGACATTAACAATTGTTACAATAAGAATTTCCTGCTGTATAATAAGTAGTTAGGCTTATGAGCATCCGAACTTGCTATAATCAAGGTAGTTAGTGGGGTGGAAAGAAAAGTAGTGGGTGGATGGGGTGGGTGATATAAGAGTGGGAGTTGCAAGGGCATACCCAGCATGTTTTTAGGTGTGCTTTTAGTAAAGTTTTGAAGTGGGTGCATGATGGTATGGAGGTAATTGTGGGTGGGAGGGAGTCCCATAATTTGGCTATGGCGCAAGAGAATAGTGCTTCTCCAGCAGAGTTATTGGTTTTAGTGACATGCAAGTGATTTTTGTTGCTGGATCTTAGTGGTCTAGTGGTACGATAGGGTTGGAGTAGATTCTGGAGGGATGGGACATTTAGTGGATGGTTTAATAGTTTGTGGGTGAGTGTGTGTTGATACCATTGAAGGAGATGAGGGAGTTCAAGCCAGCCCAGTTCAGCAAGTGAGAGATAGTGGTGACTACGGTAGGATGCCCCTGTGGCGAATTTGGTGATTTTGTTGTAGCAGGTCTCTAGCTTGTTTAGATCGCATTGCCATATGTTGGTATATATTGGAGAGGCATAAAGTAGGGTGGAGATAAGGTGGGAATTTGCTACTGAAATCTTTGCTGCTTTGGTGAGAAGTTGCTTATTTCTCAGATCTTTAACTCGCAGCTAAATTTGGAAAATTTACTTGATTTAGGGAAAAAGTGACGAAATATACTGACATGTCATACCATAATCAAATAAACTGTGCACAATTTTAAAATATTTCTATATTTAAACAGAGGAAATATATGTATCTCTTTATGCATCTTTTCTGTACTGTTCATGATTTAATTTGCAAAGTTAATCCCGTTATTTAATCTGAGTAATTGTTTGCTAAGGTCAACAATAAAGTTTACCAAAATGCATAAAAAACATAAAATTGTTAAACACCTTTCAGTTTATGATGAATGTAAAAACAAAAATGAAAACTCCAGCAAAGCTAGAACATCCACTGAGTGACCTCTCAAACCTCTTGTATCAAAGGCACATGGGATATATGCAAATGAACCTTATGAACATCAGGTGTTTCAGCTCAATGGCAATTCTGATTGCCCGTGACTTGTTTTGTCATTTTGTAACTTAAATTATATCAAACATTAAGCTGCTGAGACTGAGTGGCAAGGTATTAGCAGTAAAAACATAAACTAGATGAAGACAATACAAGAAACAGGTGTTGAGTATTAGACTGCAACTGTTGTTTGATGATTGTCAGTAGTCTTCTGATATTGGAAAATACTGCTGGTAACTGGAATCAAATAAGCTGTAGTTACAGAGCCATATAGGATTAGCTGAAAGCCACTGGTTAAATTAAAGGGATAGTTTCCCTTTACTAGGCAACTAACAGTTAACACATATTTAACAAAAAATGCTACTTTGGGAAGGCACTCTAGAGAAAGAATATAGAGAAATATGGGGAACAGTAGAGGATGCCAGAAACATCCCGGTGATGTGCAGCAAATGAATATAGGGCACACAGTTAGTGTTAAAAAGCATTTAAAGTGAAACATACATTAAATCACTGTTACAGCTTTAGCTATGCCAGGGTGCCACAGAGTACTTCAAATCATACAGCAATTCTATAGCACATGCAGGGAGCTTTACATGAAAAGAAAATGTAACTGTCTTGAGACCTGTAGATAGTTCAGCTTTATGCACTACTTACAGTGTTGGGCAAGTCAGTTGGCCTCTAGTCAGGGAAGGCTTGGACAGAGAGATACAAGGAGACCAGATATGGATGGGGGGTGTTGAGTATGTTCAACTGACTGCCAGCAGGACTGGGTAATACAAGCGCAAGCTCTCTCACACCCACTAAACTTGTATATACCAACATAGATCACCATACTTTGCAGAAAAGGGAATATTTTGGGCCATTACAATCAGACCTTTTTGTCATTCAGCCTTTACTTCTGAAGACAATTTACAAGTTCTAACATTTCAATGATTTTCCATTAGATTTCAGAAGGTAGCCTTTGAATAAGAATTGTTGAACGTGGTGCATTACTACAACTTGCAAAAATAACAGCTGCTAAACTCGGAAATACTGGCATTATGCTTTCTTTTTATTTTTCTGCAGTTTGTTTTTTAAGCAAAAACAATGCTTAAAGGTAAACTGGCTTGGTAGAAGTTATATATGAAATTCTTCTATTGTTTGTAAGCAGAGATCTTGTAACACTGGGATATAAGTATATCATATCCATCTCCATAGATGCTGCTACCTTTCTCTATCTCAGATGATTTGATTTCCTTGGAAAAAGTTGTGTCTGCAGGGTAAATGCCTTCACATTTTGACAGCTGACTCAGGGATGAAGGAAGGACTTCCTCCACTGGCAGTAATCACCATTTTTCTGTGGCAGTCAACATTGCTGGCATATGAATTGTGTTGTCATAGGTACCCCCTACTCATTCACTTTCCCACACACATGCACACATTCAAACACACACACCATCATACATTTTACCTGTCCCAGAGTTGACAGAGTGCCCAGTTGTCTCTTATTTTTTCCCCTGAGCTAGTAAATCACATTTCTTTCCATTAATAATGCCAGATATTAGAGTTCCATACTTCTTCTTGTCTTTAAAGTAAATTATCCATTGATCTATCAACTTTTTAAGTGAGGCAAAGTGTTTCTCCCAGCTTTGTCTTGAAGTCTCCTCCTCTACATGGATACATGCCCATCTCTTTCAACTGTCTGTTCCAGATTTTACAGGATGGCCCTGTTTATCCTTCTTATAGGTGCCCTATCCCTTGTAACCCACAGATAGCCACAGTCTTTGAATAATGGCAGGCACTAGTGTTTATTATTATGTAAAAAGAACTGCCATACTAAAAGCTCAGTTTGCACAGAGGGTTAAGGTTATTGCTGTCTGAATCAAGGGTGCAAAGTCTGAAACTTCACCCTTTTTTAGTTTTTTTTTTTTTAATTTTATTTTTAAAGACTTGGGTAATATTTAAGGTGTACCCCTGTTGTCCAGTGGTGGTGGTGAAGAGAACTCACACACAATATGTGGGGTGCCAGAAATGCAGAGTTTGAATCTTTCTAAATACCTTTAAGTCAATATAAAGAGTCATTACTGGTGTCTACTGTCTCTACCCAATACTTCAGGATTTGCTTGTTAGTCTAGGGAGTGTGGAAGTATGTCAGTCCCTCTGCACACATTTACACAAGTACACACACACACACACACACACACACACACACACACACACACACACACACACACACACACCTGACACCATTCATACCTCTACATACACACTCACACATGCGGCCACACATATGCACACCCACAATATGAGCTTTTGGATGTGTTCATTAACATGGAAGACCAATGTACCTTTCACAGCTGAACAAATCTTTGAATCATTCAGATGCATAAATGCCTTACTGCAAGCATTTCTGTGGGGAGAGCACATGGCTAATTATCATAGCCATTTCCCCCAGAATGCCTCATTAGCATTGGCAGTAGGCCACAGAGACAGCCCATCATGGTGCTAAAAAACTTCATCAGAACTAGGGTATACTATATTTTACTTTTGGTGAAATAAAACTTTAACAGATCACATGACCTATTACTACCAATTAATTCACTCATTTCATACTAAAATGGTGTTTACATTTCCTGCTATTGGTCTAGGGGGCATTCTTTGCAGACTGTCCTTTACAGCCATTCCTGTTTTATGTTTTTCTAATGCTTTCCTAAAAAGATATTAAGATCTGCCTGACCATCTAACCCGAAAATATGTAATATGCTAATAGTCTGTTATATTAATAGTTCAAAAAGCCAGTCAACATGCAAGCCACTAAGCGTAAAGCTTGTATGAGGGGCAAACCAAATGAAAAAGGCACTAGCAGAACTAGAGGGGTGTCATATGTTGTTTCTATACTTAACCATACAGTCATAGTTTCAGTTTACTTAATTCTGTAAATATCTCAGCAATCAATAGCTGTGCATAGACTCTCCCTTTTTTAAAGTTAAAGTCTTCCTTTAATACTATAGTTGTATGATCTTTTACTAGTATGCCAGCTTGGGACTGAGTATACCTGGATTCAATAGCCTCACTCGATGTAAATGACTCATCCAATATCTTAAACTTATGTTTCTTCTTTCCAATAATTTCTCAATTAGATTATTCAAGTGTCATGTCTTTACCATGCTTTCTGCACAGGGGAGCCATATCAGGGCTATTTGTAGGGATTATACAAATGTTGTCTGTAGTAAGTCTGGATCCAGGTATATGCCCTTTGTTTAAAGGTCATTGACTTATTATAAGAAAGACTTAAATCAGTCAACTGACTTTAAGTAAACTTATCAAATGATGTATTACTTTCTGTTATCATAGGTCTTATTTCCATCCTTGTTATTCATTTCTAATAGCTATAATCTAGACTGTATATTTAGAAACCAAGGGCTCACATTTACTGGCATCACAAAATGGAAGCTCTAGTGAGCATTGAGTCTACACAATAGCTTGAATTGTTTGATTGTTGTCTGAGGGCTTGCCTGATGTCCATAAGTACTTACTTGGCTTGTAGTCCAGGATGCCACTGTGGAGTGTAGCCCAAATTCTCAGTTATCCACAAGCACTGTCTAGTTAAATAACTTGTTCATGATCATGAAATTGGCAAATGAGTGCTGAGGGAATCGAACCATGTACCACAGAAACTACAGCTTACAGCCTTAAGTCACATGTGCTAATAGCTTTTGTTTTTTTACCAGTAGTGAATCTGTATAATGTCATACTGCCTGCATTTTTCTTTTTTCCTAATCTTTTTAGTCCCTTTTCCCAATAGTTTAAAGCAGTGTAAACTGATGCATTGTACTCAAATATTGGTGCAGAATACTATTCCAAATTCCCTAATCTGCAAACACTGTGAGGCCCAGTAACAAGTAAAGAAAATGTGTACAGCTAGATATAATGGTAACACAAAATAAAGTAATACAAGAATAATATGACTAAACAAAAAATCCCTCACTTACAAACTAATATATTGTACACAAATCCTGCTAAAGAAATTGTAATGACAGTGCAAATTCTCCAAGTGGTTGCAAAGCAAAATTCCTCCACCTATAAAGATTACAAACTATTTTACTAATTAGAGAGGTTGTCTTCAATTCATTTTCAGTTTAATATAGCTGAAGAAAAGTTGAAACCAGCACAGTATTAACAACACATCATTAATGGTATTATAAAACACACAGACCAACAAACAATACGAAGTGCTCTAGCCTACAGAGAGGGGTATAAAGAAATAATCCTCAGTAAATTATAGTTGAAGAAAGTTTATGCACTGCAGAGTTGATCCAGAATGCCTGAGTGCTTGACAAATAATTCTCCGTGTATATACACAGTAAAATAATCTAGTATGAAATGAAGTGTAAACAAAGTTTGGCATTTAGTTGTAGATAAAGTTTATGTACAACACAACATAATATAATTAAAAAAGATATTTCAGTGCAAAGTTCCTCACCTACAAATACTATAAAAGCACTTTAGCACACAGAGGAATTGTAAACAAATATTTTCACTGTCTTATAATATAAAAAGATTAATGCACAGCACAGTGTCAGCAAAGAATCACTAAAGATATTGCAATGCTAAATTCCCCCATATACAAACTTTGTGAGGCACTCAAACACACAGAAGGAATGCAAACAAATGATTGATCACTTAGTTATTAATTAAAGAGAATTAATGCACAGCACAGTGTCAACACAGCATTGCTGAAGATATTTCCATGTCGAAGACTCTAACACACAAAGGAAATGTAAAGAAATATGCCTCAATTAAATATAATTGAAATAATTCTGAGCATTGCAAAAAACATATACACAGTCCCGAAGAAAACTTTGTAAATGGCAAGAGTGCAAGTGAAATTCACCTCAAATACTCAATTTTTACTTATTGGGTTCCAGAAAATTTAAAGCATTACCATTTTTCTGATTTGGTCCTTTCACTTGGCAATCACTAGGCTACCAGCAAACTACTAATCAAGAGTGCCTGTCATCTTAAAAAGATGACAGAGAGAGCTCCTAAAGCAAAACTAAAATATAAATCAACTCTCCATTATCCTGAAAAGGATGGGAAGTTAAGCAACCATAAAAATATGAAGAAAAGAAAAAAGATCTGTAAGCAGCCTGTGCTTATACAATGAAGCACCACTTGAGGAAGCAAAAATAAAGCAATATTTCAATCACCAATTGGTTGTTTCACTAGACCACCATGAAACAGTTAATCAGGAGTTCCTTGTGTTTTAAAAGAGAGTGCCCCTAAAGAAAGAATTGTCTCCCCCCTTATTCTGAAATGAATTGGTGGTTAGGCAACAAAGAAAAATATAAAGAAAAAAACTTATAAGCAACCTGTGCACACACAATGAATATATGTATGCCAATTTTGTATCTTCTTGTATTCCTGCATATGTGTGAGGGATTGTTTTTTTCTCTCTTTACTTCTCTGTTTCTGTGTATATTATGTGTGTACGTGTGTGTGTGTGTGTGTGTGTGTGTGTGTGTGTGTGTGTGTGTGTGCAGAGATATTTTTAAATACTTCCATAACTTAAGGTAAAACACCTCCTCTAAGAACAATTACATGTCCTATAGCAACTTTGAAAACATTGGACAGAGGAATTGTTTTACATTAAAATATATTTTAAAAAGTATGTACTAATAATTAAACAAATTCAAAATTTAACAGCTAGCCTATTAATCACAATAACGTCCTCCATGATGGGTGTTTCATGGAAATAATGTCTTTTGAATGATGGAGAGACTCCCTGCCACACAAGACCCCTAAATTGTCTGTTACTTCTCTGTTACACCCACACTGTCAGACATTCTAGCTTGTCACAACACAGAGGGTCACTTAATACCATTACACTTTCAAATTGTCACTAGTTTCTGAGTTTGTTCGGTTCATCTTTGTCCTTCTTTACCTTTGCTGCAGACAGTTATCTTAAAAAGCAGTTTCCTTTAATGCAGTACCTTTCTTGCAAATAGAAATATAGTAACCAGATAGACTTACTCCACCATTTCCTTTGCACTGTGGTGCTGTATGTCCTCCTCTCTTATGTCCTCTGTTTTGATCTGATGTGCTCACTGTCTTCTCCAGACACTCTGACCAATGACCCTGGTTTAACATTTTTAATAGACAAAGAAATAACAATAATATAGTGGTAATAGACTACCTACCAAATAACTACCTCTAAACCATGATTTGCATAACCTTGTCACCTGAGAAATCACTTTTTTAAGAACAGACACTTAACTCCTCCTATGCAGAACACTATACAGACACACTAAATGCAACTGCTTGTTCACTTCCAATTTGATTTCAGCTTTATTTCCTCTGTCTTACTCGTAACAATCATTTCCTCTAACGTTATCTCCATTCATCCCAACTGTACATTTTGAAACATGTCATTCATCTCAACTCACCTTTCCTTTATGAGCCATATGCACAGACATAAAAGGTCATCTTCTTTATTTCACTTAGCCATCCTCCCTATTTTTGGTTACCATTTCCTTATCCCCTATTTCCTGGGGAATTACCTATGATTTTTGCAATATGCCTGGTATAGTGTTCTATCATTTCTTTTCCATCGTAATTTTTTTTCAACTGCATGCTATTTACCGTTCATTTTCTTCCTGAAAATTCTACTGTTCATTTTATATGTTTTGACTATTCCCATCACACAATATCACTGATAATCTCTACCATTCTTACCGCCTCCAGTAAGTCATTCACTCATCACCATAACCTATGTACTGAGCTTCATATCCTATTTGCTTTTCTTTTAAATAAATTTTATTGAAAGGGTTTAGAGATAATGACAAAAATAAAATAATTTCTAGATAAATCTGATCTATAAGTAATGCATCCACTTTATTAATTCAGTCATGAAAATGATCTGTCACAACTATAAAAAAGGAAAGGCACAGAAAAACTACATGCCAAAGAAATGTATACTCATGACTAAGGATAAAAGCTAGTATTTATATATGCCTTCTATCTATCAATCTATCTCTATCTGTCACTGTAACTATGTTGATTATCTAAATAATTATCTAATCTTACATTAAGTTATCATATTGATATAATATTTATATAAGAACCAACAATCAGAAATTTAATGTTAATCTTTCATAATGCTATTATAACCCAGTCATTTGATCCTGTTTTATATTAATTGCTTTTTTGCAAAGAAATGTATTTTCTGATTTATTTTCATATAATAATAGAAGGGAAGTGAACAGAGCTTCTTTATACCCTCAACATGTGCAGGATTTGTGATGGGCGGTAACTTGTCTGAAGACTTTTAAGTATGAGGGTCCTTACTAGCAGAGTGGATCTGCTTGGGAACCAGTTGAATTGATTAAGTAAGTCACAGTGTTGTGAATTACAGGCTGCAGGGAGAGCAATCTACATGTTTTCAGCTAAGTGGTTCATAGTTTTTTGGTGTTTTGAGCTGACGGAAGGTTTATAAGTGGTCAGGCATATTATATTTTGGAAATGAGAAGATTTTTGGTTATGGCTGTATGTGTTTCTGATGTTAGTAGGTCAGAGATGTAAGTAACAAAGCTTAAGTTGATCAAGCGCTATGGATTTGATATTCTCTCTGTAAACTGCAAAGTTTAGGAAGGGATCAGGAGTTAGCCTAGACATTTTTGTTCATATGCATTGGGAATAATATTTAAGTCTTTGATAATCAAAGCTGGTAGAGATGGGCATTTTTTATAGCTGTAAATAATGCATCATTAGTTTTGCAGGAGTCTATCCGGAGTCTAATTGAGTGAAAATTGGTGTTGTAGTATTGTTTGAAGGGTTTATTGTGTTTTGATGACATCCAACATAAAGATGTCATCAGCATACGTAATGATAATGAGGATGAAGAAATCCAGAGAGAGGTCATTAATAAAAAGTGGAAAGAAACAGGACACCTAACACTAAACCTTGTAGGATGCCAGTGTTAAGAAGCCCCTTTTTCTGGGAAAGCATTGTTACTGTAGATCTGAAAGGTTCTACTTTCCAGGTAGTTTTAGAAACATGAAATTGTATTGTCTTCAAAGTTTAGCTATGTAAGCCTGTAAATGAGAAGGTTATGATTAACTGCCTTGAAAGCCCTGGCTATGTCTATGAAAATCCCATCTGTAATAAGTCTGTTGTTTATGTATAGTAGATATGAATTATCTGTTACTGAGATGAGCACTGCTGTGATGCTGTAGGAGTTTCTGAATCCATGTTGCTGATCACAAAGGAGGCTACAGCTATTTATATGTTGAAGATTTTTTCAAATATTTTTGTTAATGGAGATAGATTAGCGAGAGGTCTATAATCTTTCAGCTGTGAAGGTAAGTGGACTTTTGGTAATAGAATGATGATGGTGTATTTGAATGCTGCAGGAACAGAGATTATAAGAGATAACTTAAAAATGTATTAGGGGTTTTGCAAATTTTGTCTGCAGTTAATTTGAGGATTGTATGATGTAATTTGTTGAATTTACTACCAGAGTTGTTTATTTTTTAAAATAAGTGATTTAGTTTAATTAGGGGTAAGAGCAGTAGAAATAAAATGCAGCTGCATAGTATGCAGTACCTACGGATCTATGTATAACTATAAATGAAAACATGACATCTGATATCCATATAAAGGAAGCTGTTAAAAACACCACACGCTAGGCACTCTCTGCAGGATAAAGCCTTACTTAACCGATGATGCAAAAAATGCAAGAAAAGAAATAGCTAAAGCATATCTTCCCCAAAACTTACTCTATGGTGCTCCTATGTGCATTAATCTACAATCTACACAATCTCACCAACAAGAGCAATGCTATAACAAAATAGCAACATTTTCCACTAACTTACTCTACAAAACTCATGACTGTCTTGCCCTAAAACAATTCCTCTGGACTGAACTCCCTAACTTCCCAGCCTGTTCTTGAGTACCAGTATCTCACACCCTTACCTACCATCCTGAAAATGCCCAGGTCTGACCCCCCCCAATTCTCCAACAGTACCCTACCCCCCCAAATTGATCCCTATGCTCAAGCATCAAGCAGCTACTGAATGTATCCAGATCCAACAACTCAGAAGGTGATTCTCCCTTCTCCTGACATGTTTCAAAATTGTAGAACTCCATTCCATATCCACTAAGACTAATTATCAAACTCAAACCCTTCAAAATCCATTTCAAGCAATACCCAGTGAAGATTTGGTCCTGTCCTTGATCCACCCCTGGGTAAATTAACATAGCCCATAAATCCTCTCATAGTACTATTCCCTCACCATTTCTGTTACCCTTTTGCACTCCTCCCTCTTAAAAATATCTGCAACTCTTTGTCCCCACTCAGTCTGTCATTGCCTAGAATTGTTTTCTCTTTTCCTCTGCTCCATCATCTCTGCTCTCATTTAGACTAACAACTTCTGCCACATCTTCATTTGCTCTCAACTAGTCTAATTAATCTCTGTTATTTCCCTTGTCTGTGAAACACTTCATAAAAGAATTATGAAGCAATATTATCTGCACCTAAATTGCTTAGATGTGTCGTAATCAACCTGTTAAACACAAGTAATATTCTCCACTATAATGAATCTATTGTACTGTTACTATCAACCTATTGCAAACCATATAATATTCTATATGCTGTAACTTAACTATTATGTTTCTACTGTTTGTTTGGTGTTGGCTAATAACACTTTTTTGGAGCTTTTCTCTCCAGGCCATTGCTGAATGGTGCTCTGCCTAGTCAGACCTTCCTAATAAGCAAATGTAAACAAATAAATAAACAAATAAACAAACAAACAAATAACTACATAAATCCTGACTACTGATTTTAAATTTTCCTTTCTAGGAGTCTCTTTCTCCTAATATGATGGCAGATATCAACTAAAATGCTGATATCACCTCACAGGTGGTTCTTATCTATTGTGTATTTCCAGGCACTGGACACAGCACTCAAAGGGGGTTGTTAATCTAGCATACTTAATTCCTCTTCAGATGTTATGCTTTTGTGGAAAAGGAATATGTTGTTAATATGCATACATTCTACTATGAAAGCTTACACTGTTGTGAGTTTCTTGTATATCACAGAAGTATCATGTTTTATGCTATTGTGTTTTTCTTCACTAAAATACAGGCAACTGAACTATTTCAGAACAGCATGCAGAGTTCTTTACTTTTATGTGCTCTTTATTTTCTGATGACATTTCTGTCTGGTACTGTTTGAAATGTAATGCTCTATATCTTTAAGGATGATTCCTAGTATTCTCTATAACGCAGTCATTATATTAAAAATGAAAAGAAGGAAATCATAACTTACAGTATGACAAAAAATTTAGGAGAGGCAAATATAATCTCAGAGTAGCTGCTATGATTTATGACTTGTCCTCCATAGATCTCTAAGCAAAGGAGAGAGGACCATTAGTTTATAATGACAATACCGAGTGTTCTAAGAATATGCAGATAGCTCTAACAATGTGCCGTAGGATACACTGATGACTAAGAGAAGGCAAATAAGCCCACCATTTGGCTGATGAAACAAAAAGTGCAGCTGCTGACATCAAAGATGTTACAGGGGCAAAACACAGATTGTAATGTGTGGAACTCTGCTTGTGTTAGTTGAGTATATCTAAGAGAACGAAAATAGGTTGGGGCAGCACAGAAACAATCTTACCATATCTTACTTTTGACAGTAGGACTGACCACCTTTCATATTACCACATTTTATTATGCTTTGGCTAAACTGATCTACAACAGTTAGACATCTTGGCTCTCCTTGGACAACAATGAAGGTATGAATTAAAGGGGCTTAGCTTTCTTGCAGTAAATTGTAATAGTAAACATCATACCTTACCACCTCTTAGAGCAAAAAATCTGGACAAAGCCATAAATAAAAGTGGGAGAGAGGCCCAAAAATAGAACGATTTTTAAATATTGCTCCTACAAACTTAGAACATTGACAGAATCACAGGTTTTGCATTAACATGCATTTTCTGAAGGGTATGAAGTCTGAAGCTTAAATGTCTGTCAATATTTTTTAATTTCAGTCTTTAATGATTTGCTGCTAATTTGCCAAGAAGCCACAGTTTTAAGAGAAATGGACCAAAAATATGAGGTAAACATTTGGACAGTCTGCAAAAATCTGTACAGGTGAGGGGTAACATTCAACACCTGATGATTATTGATGAGGATAGTCTGGTGACTGCTGTATTAGTTGATTATAATGAGTTATGTAAAGCACCAAAAAGGAGTAATAATTATAAAGAGAAAGGAAGGAAGAATGGGGAAGAATTATCTAAGCTTCCCTGGTGACTTATGACTGATTAGTTGTTAATGCAAAGTATTACTCACGCCACACTTAATGGCTGAAAAGCAGCTCTAAAGGCCTTTGTCACAGATTTGTCATAGTAACTGGAGGAGGGAAATTGAAAGGGAAGAGAGTAAAGAGATAAAAGAAGGCTAGGAATGTACAATTAATGAAAGTGGAAACTGAAAAATTAATTATTTGGATGAAGTACATATCACTGAGCCCTGCCTTACTGAGACTCAGTAATATGTGAAAAATCAAGAGCATTCATTCAGAAACAGAACATCTTCTCCGTGCAGGTTTTTTCCACTTTTTATATACCTAACCTAAGCTTGTACAGTCTCATTACGTTTGAGTACCATTCATTAACTCAGGCTCATATAATTAGAGTACAGCAAAATGGATAATGATAAATGAAATATATTCAGAATTAATTAGCTATGCAAGTAGTAATATTTTTGTCTGTACTTTATGCAACAGATTGAAACAGTTGTTCTATGCTGATACTTTAAGTTTTCTAATATTACTGTATCAGATACACTTTTGAATAAAGATGAATTATGTTAAACACAATTAGTCTACATCAACTTACTTTAACCTTACTCTATTTGATGTTCAAATCATCTAAGAGCACGAGGATGTGACTCCATTTTGTTCAGTGCTTATTCAGTTAATAAAACCAGTCCTGTATTAATAAACCTAATTAGAAGAATAAAGTTATTAGTTTATTTGAATGTGATCCATTTATATTACATTAATATGATACATCCAATGGTTACTTAATGCAATTTTCCAAACTTTTTTAATGTTTTATTTATTTTGTTAATGAGTAGGAACATTATGAACATATCACTCTCTTCTGGGGATATCCCAAACCACCATTTGTTTAGATGACATACTTACACAGTATGATAGTGGAAACAGAACAATTCAAATCCAGCATGACAGGTTAAAGTGTGCTAGCACCAAAGAGGCTGAACACTTTGCATTATACAACCAGCTGCAAAGTGGATTCTTGTCTCCATTTAACACACCCAGAAATCACCTCTTATCAACAAATGAGGTAGAAAGTCTTCAGGTCTGTTTTTCTGGTCTCCATTGATTTTCCTAATGTATTGTTAACCTTGAATAATATCCTTGTATATTGATAGATAATGGAAAAACATCCATTTTGTTTAATCTCTAGTAATCATGGAAAATGATCCATCATAAGTTCATAGGTGCATAGGTTCATACTAGGCTATCTGCCCTAGGGCATTTATAAGCCTAGCCAGAGTGTGTTTGGCTTTCGCCACCCATTTTAAATTAATTTTGCTATGCCCTTTTTCGAGGTTAGTATACTATGCCTCTGTCTAACAGTGACACAGAAGTGATAACCAGGGTAAACCTACGATCTCCCATCCACTCATCAAGATTCCTCTTGAAGAGAGTCAATGAGGGACTCTGCCTAACCTGGACTGGGATTTTATTCCAGAGTGAAGGGAGCCTCTGGGTTATGAATCTGTCCCTCCAGCATGCCCTATTTATTTCAGTGCTGAGGTTCAAGTCGCTCGAGCGCGTAGCTCGATGGGATTTGGATTTTCTGAGGTGCAGCATGTCCATTAATTCCGGGTTGGACATGGCTTTATACGTCAGGCACAGATCGCTTCTGAGCAGGCGGTATGCCACTGAGTAGAGCTGGAGTTTCTTTAACCGGGCAGCATATGGCAACTGTTTGAGCCCTTTGATCCTCTTGGTGAGGTACTTTTGGGGTCTTTCCAGTTGCTGCAGGTGTATGGTAAGGTACATCCCAAAAGGGGCATTGTACTCAATTATGGGCCTGATGAGGGATGAGTAAAGAGGCACGATGACCTCCCCTGATCTAGATGTGAATCCCTTCATGATTAGGTGGGCTAGATAAAATGTTTTTCTAACCACTTTGGCCACCTGGTTGTCAAATGAGAGATTGCTATCAACTTGGGTCCCCAGGTCCCTAATTACTTCTTCAGTACTTAATGGATTCCCACCTATGTGGTAATTTGTGGGCACTTTGTTTTTGCCAAAGGGGATGTCTATACATTTTTTGGCGTTTAGCTTGAGGCCATGGCTCTGGCACCAGTTGTCTGTTTCTATGAGGCCCTTTTGGAGGATGCTTGTGTTGGCTGGAGAGTCAATTATGGTGCCCAGTTTGCAGTCATCTGCGAACTTGGTCAGCCACAGTTCTTCCATGTTGGCCTGTACCTCCGAGAAATATAAACCAAACAAGAGAGGTCCCAGGACTGAGCCTTGTGGGACGCCACTTGTAACTGGTTTGGAGTCTGACATGGCTCCAGCAATTCTAATCATGTGGGTTCTGTCCATGAGCCAGTTTGCAACCCATCTAGTGACATAGGGGTTTATATTTCAGCTGGTGAGCTTATCTATAATGCCCGAGTGGGGTATTGTATCAAAGGCTTTTGCGAGGTCTAGGTAGGCTGTGTGGACCACCTTCCCCTCGTCAATGGCCTTGGTGACTGTTTCAAAGAAATCAACCAGGTTTAAGAGGCAGGATCTGCCCTTAACAAAGCCAAACTGGGTAGGATCCAGTGTCTGTAGGTCCCCAATATCTTTATTTATGAGGTCCATGATGATCCTTTCCATAGCTTTGCAAACCAAGCTAGTCAGGCTTATGGGGCGATAGTTTCCAGGATCCGTTGAGGCACCACCTTTGTGGAGAGGGACCACTGTTACTCTACGCCACTCTTTGGGTACATATCCTGTAGTAAGGCTGAGATTGAACAGTAGTTTTATGTTTGGGTTTAGCTCTTCTTGGAGTTCATGTAGGATGCAGCCGGGACACCGTCTGGTCCCATTGATGCTGTGTTTTTGCTTTGGAGAGGGCAGCTCTTACCTGAGCATCTGAGATGTCAGGGGCAGCACTCTGCTGGGATAGATATTTGCCCTTTTGGTGGGGGTTGCTGAACCTGTCAGCTAGGATGTTGGCAATGTCTGTGAGATCAGTGTATTTTTTGTCATTTTGGACTAATTCTGAGCATATCTGGGAATTCCCACACAGGTTCCTAACATAACTAAAGAAAGCCTTGTGATTATCCTTAGTGTCCTGTGCAATTTTTCTCTCGAAGCTGGCCTTAGACGATTTTATGAGTGCCCGTAGTTTTTTGCTAATACTGATCAGAGATGCCTTCCCTTTTTGGGATTTTACTCTATCATGTAGTAGCTTCCTCCTTCTATTGTATAGTTTGTTTATGGCTGGGATCCACCAGACAGGACGTCTGCCTCTGGAGGATTGGGTCTTGGTTTTATTTGGTATTGCATGATCCATGCATTCCTGAAGGTGTTCATAGAATGCGTTTATAAAGGATTCTGTGGTCTGGGCCGTATTTTCCACAGGCCCGGGGGCTTTGAAGGATTCCACCTCAGTTTTGAGGAGTGTGAAATTTGCTTTAGAGAAGTTTTTCACTGTGGTTTTCAGGGCAGGGGGTGGAGTTGGGATGTGAATATCCAGTGAGATTAGTTTATGGTCTGATCTTACCAGTGAGGGATACACTTCTGGTTTTGAGCATAGAGTCCCCATGTTGGTGATGATCAGGTCCAGTATGTTTTCCCCTCTTGTAGGAGTGGTAACAAGTTGTTCCATAGCATTTGAGTTTATAAGTACTAGGAACCTTTGGGCTAGGGTGTTGGAGCTAGAGTAATGCTCCCAGTCTATGTTTGGGTAGTTGAAGTCACCCAATATAATGGTGTTTGGAGAGACCTTCATATTTTCCAGTGTTCTCAGGAAGGCCGAGTGGGGTTCCTGGGTTTGGGAGGGTGGTCTGTAGCAGGCAATAAACTGGAAGGCAGTTTTGTACACTGTTAGTTGCACATGGATAGTCTCTGATGCTTTGTGCTGTGCCATCAACCAGGAAGTGTAAGTATCTTTGACGAATATTGATACTCCCCCTCCTTTTGTGGTTCGGTCCAAGTTTTGGGGTCGAAAAGCATGGTATGAGGTCTAACCTGGTAGTGCTGGGGTGCTCTCAGGAGCCTTGAACCAGGTTTCTGTTACTGCACAGATATCGATGTTCTCCATGCTAGGGAGAGTTTCGAGTGCATGCATCTTGAGGTTTAGACTTCTGGCATTGAGTAGCATTACTCTTAGTTTCTTATCCCTTGTGATACCTATGGAGGTGGGTTTGTCTTTTGAGCCTTGCCTAAAAAAGGCACTATGGGGGTAGCAAGAGCCTTTGCCAATATCCAAAAGCCCAGGGGTGATAGGTGCAAGCCATCCCTAGTGAAGCATCGTGGCATGTCAAGCATGTCATCCTAGGCTGACAGGCATTGGATCCCCTTTGAATGACACCAGTACTTAAGCTAATTGTTGAAATTGATCATCTTGTCTTCATATTGTGGCATCATTCTTGGTGAGGGTAAGATGCTACTTAAGGTCAGGGTCATACCGGCCTGGGCTACATGCTCAGAGAGCTCTTCTATGTCTCTTTTCATGTAGTCCAGGGAGGTACGTCTCAGGTCATGCACACCAGCATGGACAATGACTGAGTCATATTTGTACTTGCGTTGGAGCGACCTGAGTGCTTGTGTTATGTGGCGGATCCTAGCGCCCGACAGGCAGCTCACCGTGACCTTCTCCTTGTTCAGCCGGGTGAGCGGGACGTCAGTGTGCCTGACGATAGAGTCACCTATTAAAAGTATATCAGGTGTGTTGTTTAGCCTTAAGGGCTGTGACTGTTCGGCACACTGGCTTTGTGAGATATGTGTTGCACGTGTTTTGTTTTGGGGTAGCAGTTGCTTGGGTGTCTGCTTTGGAGGTCTCTGCTGCTTAGGCAGATTTTTATTTAGAGCCTCCGAGTATGTTTTTGTGTGTTTATGTGTTTGGTTTGCTGTCGTGGTAGGTCTATGTGAGACTGGAATTGTAGTGAGTGTGGTTTCCTTCTCCTCCTGACTGGTTTCACCAGTACTGAGTTGAGAGAGCTTAGCCTCCAGTATGGATATATGGTTGCATATCTCACATGTGTTGGAATTTGTTGGGAGGAGGAGAGGGTTGTC